>NW_007728194.1:29744-35359 GCF_000696425.1 Galeopterus variegatus | reverse complement strand
TTTTTTTTTTTTTTTTCCAGCTGCTGTGTTCTGTGTTTGGCTTTTCTTGAAACCAATGGTTTAAGTTGTAATGAGTCCCTCTTCCCTCGGGAATACGGAAGAACAAACAAAATGACATTTTATCTGTAGGTACAATTTAAGTTTTGTAATACAAATACATTCTCTAACTACTTCTATTATTTCCCTAGCAAACCAATCAGGTTAAGAAGCCTAATCTGTGGAGCCCAATGTTTGACAAGAATATAACCTGAACATCTCAGAGTTTTTCACTGTTCTTAAGGACACAATTTGAATACCCATATATTCATAAATACAATATTAACATGAATTCATGTTTTATGTAGATATATGTGAAATGAATGTGTAATCTATAAACTAATATATTTTATATAAAGTTATATCTATCTATATATGTGTGTGTATATATATATGTGTATATACACACACACACACACACACACATATATATATATATTTTATATAAAGTTATATCTATCTATATATGTGTGTGTATATATATATGTGTATATATATACACACACACACACACACATATATATATATATATATACACATCTGCATAAGTGTCACAGTCTGAAAGAAAACTTCTTTGCCACCCTTTCTAAGTAGCAAATTCCCTGAATCAATATTATTAAGTAGCATTCCCTCTTTTAACTTAATTACATTCATATTTAATATTAGAATTTTCAGGCCTTAGTTGTTTGTCAGTTCTACCACCTAAGTACATCTCAAAACTGCCCACTTTTCTCCATCTTCACTGCCACAAACTAGGCCAACCCACTATCATCTCTCATTAAGACTAATGAAATAGCTTTTTACCACTACTCCCTTCCTTTGATACTTTTCCCACAGAGCAGTTAGAATAATCTTTTTAAAAATGAATCATATAACTTTTTTGCTTAAAATCTTTCAATACTTCTCATAGCTCATAAGGTAAAGACCAAAGTCTTTAACATGGCCAACAAGTCTCCCCATGATCTGGCCCCTGCCTGCTCACCAGCTTCCTCTTGGGCACTTTCCTCCTTGATATTTGCATTTCAGCTACATTCTTTCATTTCCTAAGCGGACTCAGCCTTTCCCTTCCCCAGGGCCTTTGCACATGTTGTTCTAGCTTCCTGGAATGCTCTCTACTATAGTACTCTCCCCAAATTCAAACATCTGCTTTGCCCAGTTATTTTCTACTTACCCTCAGAGTTCAGCTCAATGAGCATATCTTCAAAGAAGTCTTTCTCCTTCTTTGGATGAAGTCAAATTCCTTATCATATCCTCTCTTAACAACTTGTTTTCCTCCTTTTTAGCAATTAACACAACAGTAATTAAATACTTACGTTATTAATTGTTTAATGTTTGTCTACCCCAATGGAATGTAAGCTCAATAAGAAACACCTTATTCATCCCTGTCTCAGCATAGGCAGGGATAAATATCTGTTTGAATAAATAAATAAGAATAATTATTATACAAAGGTAGTGTGTTACAAAAGGGAAAATTCAACTATGAAAGTGAATAATTGAGCGTACAAGGGTACTTCAAAAAGTTCAAAGATTAAAAGATCTGCATTATCTATTAATTCTATTTTCACAAGCTTTTGAATGAACATAATATAAAAAATATACTGAGAAACAAGACTAGACACTGCCCTGAGCTAAAACTCACACACACTCACACTCACACATTCTGCACCTTTCAAAAAAAAAAGTCAAGGGAGAAAAATGCACTTCCAATGAGAGAAATCTTGCTAGAGCAGGAAAGAAGCAGAGGATGCCTTAGATCAGGTGACTGGGGTAGCTGAGGGACCTGTTCACCAACGGTGGAAGATATGCCTTACTCTAGCTGGATACATTGGGGGTCACCTCCTCAAAGGGAGAGGAAGAAAAAAAAGACTGGACTTGGCTGAGGCAGGAGAGGCAGACAACCTTCCTGAGACATCCCAGGCTTCTGGGAGCTGGGATAAGTAGAAAGCCTGAGGCTAGGTATGTGGGTGGGGAAGGGCAGCTGAGCCTCAACCAAAGGCCTTCGATTCTTACCCGGAGTAGTGCTGTGCTGTGGAGGAGGTGTCCACACGCTTCAGGCAAAAGCAACGTGTGGGGCCTCTGGTGGTGGTCAGTGTCCAGGGATAGGGCAAGGGGTGGGTATGAACACCCCTCCCTGAGCTGGCCTTCGATTCTTACCCGGAGTAGTGCTGTGCTGTGGAGGAGGTGTCCACACGCTTCAGGCGAAAGCAACGTGTGGGGCCTCTGGTGGTGGTCAGTGTCCAGGGATAGGGCAAGGGGTGGGTATGAACACCCCTCCCTGAGCCCCTAGTAGTTTACCAAGAAGCTGAATGGAAGAGAGGAGGAGAATGTCACCTGATCCAAGCTCCTCTTAGGCTCTTGGCTTCCTACTGTTTATAATGTCAGACCCAGGCTGGTGGCTTGTGAAGCTCTATCCTAATTCTATTGGAAATATTTCAATAAGGTTAATTGTTGTTAATTTACAGCTATGTTGTAAGCTATCACTATATATTTACTTATTGCCTATAGGATATTGGGGATTACACAATGCAAAAGTATGTGCATAATTATTTATTAGGAATTCACATTAAGGGAAAATGCCAACTGTCCATCTTTTTGTGGTGCTAGATATCATATTTTTCAAATGTGTAATAGAAGTGGGGTCATCTAGTTGGGTATATTTGTAAATTAACTTTTGGTTAACAGTGAATACTCACCCAGATTGTTCTAACATCTGAACAACTACACAACATGAAAGACTGATTACAGTGAAGATTCTTGACCAAAGACAGGTATTCACGGGAATGTGATATAGGGCCTGAGAACTTCTTGTTTCCAAATTAAAAATTAATTGAAGGATGTCCGTGTCAGCTGATTGACAGCAGAGCACCCCATGTTTCCTTCTCTGGACATCTCACGCATTTCTATGAGTGGCAGGCAAGAGCAGTACCTTCCTGGACTGTGGAACTGCTGGGAACTGAAGAGCCCTCTCTAGTGGCTCAGTGCAGGAAGATGAAAGGAGAAAAAAAGAGGGATGGTTTTTGGAGAAACCGTGAGATGTCCTTTGGAGACTTGCAAAATAATTGTGAATACTCTGGATGGTGCTGAATTTTGCAGACAGTAAGTGCCGGAAGACAGGGAGGGCTACATCAAGAAATATATTGTTCTGGACCCTGTAGGTTTTTGGGTTTTGTGTTTTGCTTTGTTCTTATTTTTGATTTTTTGCTTTAAACTGACATGACCTCAAAAAGATAAGCTAGCTAAATTCATATTCCCCAGTAAGTACAGGTAAGCACTTAGGTACTCGATGCATGTTTATTGACTTGAAATGAATGGAACAGCAGAAATAGTTTCTACCTAGAATGTTTAAGAACATATTCAAAATAATAACTCCTATCAATTGAATGACATGTTGCATATCTGCTTTACATTTAATCCTCAGAACTAACCATAGCTGAATGTTTTTAAGTTCACTGTTTTACAGAGAATGATTCTGAGACTTAGGTTAAGTCACTTGTCTAAATGACAGCCAGTAAGTGGCAGAGCCAATAATCAAACCAAGAATTGCCCAACTCCACAGCCCATGTTCCATGTCCCTATGCTGCTCTCTCCGCCTTTCTGCATTACTGGGTAATCAAAACTAAGATAATTTTCCCAGGTAATATTAATCAGATTTCCTACTGATTATTATGTATATGTTTGTACTTTGTACTAATATGCAAGCTTCCAGGGTGGAAAGAGCTATCTAATTCCTCTTTTGGTCCCCACTACTTAGCACAGTTCAAAGTGTTCTGTACATAATAACTTAATCCTCACAATAACTTTATAAGATAGACACTATTATTATCTTCATTCTACGAATGAAGAAATGGAGCCATGCAGAGATTAAGTAATTTGCCCAAGATATCACAGAGACTTTTAGTGCTCACCCTTCCCTCAGTCTCCTCTCTTTCCAGGAATGTGGGAGGATCATTTTCCCACACTCTTGTAGTAAGGTGGCCTTGTGACTAGTAATGGTCAATAAGCTATAAGTAGAATTGATAGGTGTCACTTCTGTGCTATGAGTCACTTCTCTGCTGAAGCATTTAATTGCTGGTCTGAGACCTCCAGTGCTCAAAAGGATTGAAGTGCATATACAGCTACAAGATGATAGAGTCTCCGTCACCCTGGGTCCCTGAGTGATTAGGTGGAGCACAGCTCCCTCTCCCTCACAATGGAAATGTAGCACAAGAAAGAAATAAACCATTTTTTTTNGGTTCCCACGCGCGGCGCGGCCGCCGGCTCCTCAGCTCCTTCTCCTTGTTGTAAGGCTAGCGAGCTCCAGGCTCTTGAATGGCCCCCGATGAGCAAAAACCCGAGGAAAACCAAGTCCTGTCCTGCGAGGCCTCGCCCTCTGCCGGAAGGGGACTTGGTGGGAGACCAGCTCTCTGCTCGCCGCCTTTTAGTACACATCGAAATGTCAAATGTCAAGCATCGAAGCGGATTATCTTCTATACAATGTTTGGTGGGCGTTCGGTTTTTAGGCATCTTCCTTATTAAAATATTAAGTGGAAGAGATAGAGTCGAATCCACTCCCAGGCCACTTCTTCAAATACACAAAGTATTCGGATTTTAAAAACGTCCTCCCGCAGAAAGGTCGCTGAGCCGGGATCCGGACAGTCCATCGTCTATCACTGTGGTCCTCAGTACCTCCTTCATCCTGTCACCTGTAAAAGGAGTGATCTTCAAGACTTTTCCGTTCTGCGAGTGTATAACAGGCAGTCTAGCAGAGCTGGGCGGCCTCGGTTTGTGTATCCTTAGCCACAGGATGGTGGCTGCAAACCTCCCAGCAGCCGACGGTTTAATTATTAAGGCACAGAGAATGGACTCAAGGTGCTTGGGATACTCTGGTAGACGAGACAAACCCCGTACTCTTGTCTTGTCCGCAGGGAGACTGGAGAAGCCCACGTCTTCTTTCTGAGCCCTCAGGGTCATAGAGAATGGATACTAGATATGTGGCATCTGGGTATCTGGGCAGAGGGAGGAAGAGGCTGTGGGTCTGAGAAACGGGGAGGGAAGATGGGCAGAGTGTGCAAGAGCCAGGCTGGTGTGGTGGTGGTGATGAAACACCTCGGCCGTTGCAGGGAGTAGACCTTACCAGATGTTCTGAGGCCAGGTCAAGCTCATCTTCCTGAGGGCACTCTATGCCCAACCAGGTACTCTACAATGGATGACTAACATAAGCCTACCTTATCAAAAATCCCTGTGAGATTGTGATTCACATGGGGGAGGAGGACAAGGAACAGGCAATAGCATATAACTCTTTCAGGGCCCTATCATATTCATTTGTTTCTCCACCTCTCTAGCAGAGAGCCTTGCACATAGCCGATTCTCATTTGTGTGTGTGCGTGTTTAAAATTTTATGCCAGAATCACAGAATGAAACTCCCCTTCCTCCTACTCCCTCTTACTCCCCTCCAAAACAACAACAACAAAAACCCTCTGATAACAACAAAAAACCCTTCTCTTACTCATATGATCCTTGGTGATTTTAGTCATTTTAGCAGTAGACCAAGGTTTTCATTCTCTGTATAGGCCATTCCTGCAGTATTGTGTTCCATTCTG
>NW_007728194.1:25950-28997 GCF_000696425.1 Galeopterus variegatus | reverse complement strand
CAGTAGACCAAGGTTTTCATTCTCTGTATAGGCCATTCCTGCAGTATTGTGTTCCATTCTGGGTGACACTTTTGAAGAGGAACTTTGTTGCACTGCAATGTGTTTGAGAGAGGATGACCAAGATGGTTAGGAGCCTATAAATGATGTCACATGAGGAGCAGTTGGGCATATTTAAACTTCAGGGACATAGTACTCAGTGGGAGGTGACAGCTGCCCTGAAAGAGTGCAAAGCTGCCAGGAGGAGAAGGACTTGTTATATATTTCTCAAGTGAGGAGAAACTGTAGGGGGCTGATTTTGGCTAGCATGACTGAGAACTTTTTAATGATTAGAACCCTCCAGAAATAAAATGGGCTGCCCCAGGAAACCTTGATTTACAATCAGGGGAGGTATTTACTCAGAGTCTGGACTCCGTATGTGGGGATTGTTGTAGGAAAATTGATGTAGAAGCTGAAAAATTAGGGGAAAAAAGACTTCTAAGGTCACTTCCAGACATTTGATTCTATGCGTTAAATTCTGGTTAGTATTATCTGAACTCAACTGATTTACACTGTAGATCTTCCCCTTCATCCAAGGCTTGGGGGAGTGTGAATGATTGGGCTTTTGGTGAGGAGACTAGAGAAAATAGGAGGATAGTATAGACAGGTGAGAAAGAGCCCAAGAAAGGAGAGACTTCTAAAGGAAGGCTGCCTTAGCCCATTTCACTTCACAGGTTTGTTTGTTGTTGTTTTTTTTTACCTGGGATCACTTCTGCCCACCTTTGTGTGGAGAGATTCCACGTGGCTTAGTGAGTATGTTGGTGCATAGCTTTTCTCTGTCTCCTTCCTACTGGATCCTTTCTGTAAATCACACTGTATTTATCTGTTAACAACCCTGATGAGTCAGAGTAGCAGATTTAAAGATGAAATGACAAGGAGTTTAAACTAACCAGTGAAATCCAGCCTTACGTTCTGCTTTTATTCCTTCCCTGTTATTGTGTAGGTCAGCAGTTAGAAGTTTGATTCAAATACCTGATGTGCTTCTCTTGCCTTGTCTTTTAATTGGTGTTGTCAGCTTTATTTGATTTCGTTTGATCGGATCCCAGCTTCACAGTCTGGGGTTTATCTTCATGTAATGCAACATGCCAAATATAAAGCTGTTCTGACTGCAACCACTGCCTAATGGTCCAGACATTTTCCCCCTCAATTTACATTTTAGTTGTATCTGGCACACTGCGTAATATCCTTTTTCATTTATTGGTATGGGATGTGAAAGCATTTTGAAGGCAGAAACACACTATACAAATGTAAATTGTTATTATGGGTAATATGCAGATCTCAGAGAGAAGTTTATATAGATATTTTCTAGTACCTTACCAGCAGAACATAGCTTTATTGGTTTTATGATATGTGATTAGATAGATAGAGCTATCATTGTAAATTGGCACTTTTAATTTTTGGTGACTTGATGTGTCTGTAGTTTTAAAATGGCTTTTCTCCTAGACACATAGTCCCCAGATGAAGTTCCATTATTGATCCTCTGCTTTCCAGCTCAAAACATTGTATACCACTTTCATACACTGTATCAAATGGAAGCATTCTTTTCTTTAAAATTCACTAAATTTGGCAACCTGGCAACAGAAACTCCTTTTTCTACTAAGAAATCAAATCACAGACCACTTTGGGGAGCACATGCTTAAGAAAGTAACAATTTCTAACTAAAGCACATGAAGTCACTAGTGGTTGCAGCTGAATCATCTTACAGAGTTACTAGACATATCCAGTACTACTTATATTGCAATTAAATTATTGTACTGCATGTAATATTACTAAAAGAATACTAGATTTATTTTTAGATATAGCCATCTTCGGTCTGACCACCTATTTTGTATTTGCTCATATGGTGACTTGATTTTTTTTCTTTTCAAGTACCTATGGCTCCTCTTACTCAACTAAACATCTTAAGATACGAACATAGATAACATCTAGTGTAGGCCTGTGTGCATGCAGTGTCCTCTTAAATCTTTATCATATGGATAAATTGAGCTTACTCTTGTCTATATTATTTTAAGTATCATTTGCAACCAGATGAGCACCAGTTTGAAAACTCTGCTGGCTAAAACGGAAAATTAAGAACAAGTTATCATCGAAGAAAAGATAAAGCTAGAAAATCAGATAGATCATCAAAATATGCCTCAGCTGTGTAAGAAAAATGAAGCCAATACTATATTCAGAAAAGCTGAATTTTTCTAAAAATATCTCAAACATTTTCAATACTTTGTTTTATAAAAAGNAGATCATCAAAATATGCCTCAGCTGTGTAAGAAAAATGAAGCCAATACTATATTCAGAAAAGCTGAATTTTTCTAAAAATATCTCAAACATTTTCAATACTTTGTTTTATAAAAAGATAATACTTCTAAAAACATTCTAAATATGACAAAAAGGATGTAGGCAAAATCAAAGCCCCCAAAGATGACATTTATTGGGATCAAGCTTTTTTTCTTTCTTCTTTCTTCTTGTTCATTATTGACAAGAAAGGAAAATAGAACAGAAGAGCACATTTTAAAAGTCTTAGTCAAGACTCATTGTCAGACTTATCAAAGGTTTTGTAGAAACCTCATCTCTCTCAAGAAAAATAAAACCAAGACAAGGCCAAAAGAGCTGTGTAAGTATTTATATGTGCTTGCCAATCAAGATAAAGACAATGAACACCAGGTAGCCAGTATTTTCAGAAATTATTTTAATGAAGATCTTTAAACTGCTTCATACTACTGTTCTGATGATGGGATCCTAGCAGATTCCAAAAGTAGAAAAAGGCACACAAGGAAATCATTGTTGGCTTTGTATTAGGAGTTGCCATCCCTGAAATAAACAGCTGTCTCATGACATAGAGCTTCCTTTGTCATTCAGTCCATCTGTGCTTGAATTGAAAACATGTAACTCAGAAGATGAATTTTGGGTGGAGTCCTGGAAAGATAAGAGGGCTTCTCAAACAGCCCTGAAAAAATAAGCAGCAGTTTTGATCACAGTCAAGAGATTTTACTAACTCAAAAGCCATTTAAAAAAAA
>NW_007728194.1:21764-25142 GCF_000696425.1 Galeopterus variegatus | reverse complement strand
CAGTTATTATTTGTCCTTAGCAACTCCCAAACATGCCAGGGTTGGGAGTGGAGAATGAAGTGACCATTTAAGTGATTCTGCAGAAGTTGGGCCGAGGTCTTTAAGTGGAGAAACAGTGCAAGAGTATAGCCATCTTCCTCAGAGCAACTTAAGATCTTTCAAAAGAATCAGAAGCCATGTGGACACCCAAGAGAAGACCACTCAGAAAGACGATTTTTTTAGTTCCTCAGATACAGCCACCTCTTTGCTCTTCAGAAAGAGACAGTAGATTTGGGTGAACAGCCTCTGGGTTTGAGTATGCCTGGAAGAAGGAGGTCTCTACTAAAAGGTGATGAGAGTGTATTTTGGCACATGCTTGATGCTAATGAGTTTATGTGACTCCTAAAAATGTTTGGGAGACTGTGAGCCTTACAGAAGACAATAATGAAGACTCAGGTGTAATGTCTACCATCCTTAGGGATGTTAGCTAGAAGGAGAATGTTCTTTTATCAAGTCATTACACAGCACATGACCGTACAGATAAGGCAATGTAGGTTGACCTCCTTTTTGAGTAAGAAAATAGTGATATTAGTTATCCACCTCTCCAGAAAAAAAAAAGTTTTTAAAAAGATGTAATAATCCTCATTGTGATTGTGTTTATTCCTAGGAAACAGGTAAGCAACTAGTAAAAAATTATTCATTGATGGTTTACAAAGAGGGATTTTGGTAAATGTAAAAATGACCATATCTTAATTTTTTTCCCAAAAGTTTTGGTGTCTCTCTCTTCTCCCTTTTCTTTTCCATTTCTCCTTTTTCTTATGTACATTTATTTATTCATTCCAATACAAAATATTTACCAAATACTTATTATATGCCGAGGAAACGGTGTGCTACTCATCCTCATTGCTTCCCAAATCCCACAACACAGTGGGAAAAAAATCAGTGTAGCAGGGTCCCACCTTGAGATAAAGCTGCCTCCTATTTAGGAGCCCAGTGTGTCTGGGCAAGGGCAGAGGTGTAGGCCTATCTGGGGACTGTCTATTTGCACTAAGGTCTGAGGGAAGGTGTGCATCCTAACGGAGAGGATCTGGGTCAAAAATAAGACCTCACCTGTGGAAAGGAAGGAGCATTTCTGAGCCCTGAATTTTCTTGGATCATTCATGGACTACCTTGGAGTCTCTGGGAACATTGGAAACACGGGGTGGCATTGCTTTGGAGGAATGTCACAACATGTGTCTCTCAAGGCCAGGAAAAGATCCTCTCCACCTCAGTAGGCAGGTCACACCATAATGAGCACAAATACTGCTGCAAAGCCAGCTCAGGACCCATGGGCTGTGCAAGGCACAGTCAACTCAGCTCACCTGGCATTGCAGTCTCTGTATGTACAGTGGCTGGAACATGACTGCTCTGGGGACTAGTCTCGGCACCAACATATTCTTGACAAAGATGGAGCCACTCCAGTGTGGTTCCAGGACTGATTTTCTGGTTGTTTAGGGGCTTTCTCATGGTCTTGTTACGATAGCACCTTAAATCCTATCTTCTGACCAGCTTCTTATCCAGGTCTCTTGTGACCTCATTCCTCCCCTGCCTGTTCTTGTTCCACACAGAGTCCTCCAGTCCCCTGTTCCTCTTTTTGTCCTAGCCCACCAGTACTGCCTTGTACAATTTTCCTTGTGCATCCACATGGTTGATTGTCTGAGCCGCTTCCTTGTCAGAAGCCTAGACTCCCGCACTTTCTCTTCTTTTGCCAGACTCATACATAAAAACATGACCACTCGATCCATGAGAACTCTGTCTTCTTAGCTCCTGCTTCTGGACTGTTGATGCTGCTGGAAGAAACCATAAAACTACATAGATAGTGCCACTACGACTTCTGGTCCCCAGCCTCAGCTGCGTCTGCGCCTGCGCTCTTCTCTGTTCCTTCTTGTGCTCAGCTTCTCCCTTGAGTGCTCTTCTCTAGTTTTAGCCTTCACCGCTCCCCTCAAGCCCTATACCATTCCTCCCCACTTATCTTTGGCTTATGATCTTTCTTCCTAAGGACACTGAGGCCATTTCCTTCCATCATTTCTCCCTTTGACTTGCTCTAATTGAGCTTTGTCCCCACCATCCCCCCGAGATCTCTTTTCCAATGCATCAACAACATCTGTCTTGTATAATCTGATGGCCGGTTCTCAGTCCTCTTATAACTTGAACTGTCAGCGACATTTGACGTGATTGGTCCCTCGCCTTTTCGTGACCACTTCCTATACTCATTTATGGGGACACCACACTGCCTTTGATTTCTTCTCACCTATTGGCTGCTTCATCTCAATCTCCTGCCCAAGCTCCTCCTCTTTTTTCTGACTTCTACATGTTTGAATGTCTTAGAGTGCAGTTCTTGGCCCCACCTCTGTGCTTCTTATTCACAAGGAAATCTCATCTGGTCCCCTGGCTTTAAATACCATCTTTAGGCTGATCATTCTGAAATGTACGTTTCTGTTCTCACCCTCTCTCCCGAATTCCAGACTCGTATTTCCCACTGCCTACTTGGCATATTCCCTCGGGTCTCTCACAGACATCTCACACTCAACCTGTCCAACACAAAGCTCTCGATTTCTCCCTGCCAAACGGCTCCTCCACAGTCTCCCGCATCCTTGTTGCCCAACCCAAAACATGCAGTCACACTTGATTCTTTTCTTTCTTACCCTTCACATTTAATCTATCAGAACAGATCCTTAATCCATTCATTTTTCTTCAAGCCACCATCATTTCTCAGTGGGACAACTACAGAAGTCTCCCTGCTACCGCACTTGTCCCGCCTACATTGTCCATATAGAAGCCAGAGTGATCACTTAGCAACTTAAATCACATAAGGTCACTCCTTTGATTAAAACCTTCTACCAGCTTCCCATGATGCTTCAGATAAAAACTACAGTCCTTAACCTTACTTACAAAGTTCTGTGTGATCTGGCCACCGTCTGTCTCTCTGATCTCACTTTGTTTCCTTTTCTCCTTTGTCCATGCTAATCCAGCTGCACTGGCCTGCTTTGGACTCTTTCAACCCAACAAGCCACTTCTTTCCCTGATATTCACATGGACTCAGCAAGCCTAAAAGGCATCTCCTCGGAGAGGTTTCCCTGACCACTCAATCTAAAGGAGCCCTAACCGTATCACATTACTTTATCTTAATCACCTGCATAACACTTATCTCTGTTGGATATTTTTTCTTGCTTATTTGATATTGTCTGTCCTAACTAGGACATCATTGGAAGCTTTGCTCTGTTCATTTCTGTATTTTCTGCACAATTTGATATAACACCATGGGCCACTCACAAGACAATTGTATATGTGAGTCCGCGGCACAGAAGAATAGGCTGGAGATGTCATCAGCTGACACCTTACACAATACTTCCTCAAGAC
>NW_007728194.1:18613-20737 GCF_000696425.1 Galeopterus variegatus | reverse complement strand
ATTCCTGTGTCTTATATTTTAGGATTGGAAATCAAGACTTTGGAATTTCCCCCCAATATTTCCCATGGACTTGAACAGCCAGCTTCAAGGACATGCTGGAGCCTCCTGGTGGTGGCCTCTGGGTATGGGACTAGCCATAACAATAGAGTGAATGGAACGTGTCAAGTTCAAAGTGCTTTGGGAGCAGTTATCTTGTTATCATGGCAAAAGAGTTTAGGCATCTACTTAGCATCTTGAAGACTGAGATTTGAAGAAGTATAGTGACATGTTCTTACCTTCCAGATAAGGTAAGGGGAATGATGAGAAAAAGGCATTGGTGCCAATGGGATGATTGAGCCTGGAGCACTCCCCCGGAACAAAAAGCAGGATTTCTGTGCATAATGACAACATTTGACCAGATCAGAATGGCGCCCAGGTGAGCCAGGTCTCCTGGTGATTTGGGTGATTAGAATCTACTTTCAAGGTTTAGCTGTTCTGAGCTCTTTGAATTTCATAGAGTCTAATAGTCAGTTTGGCTAATACAAACTTACTTAGAGACTTAAAAAATTAAGCCAATAAATACCTACCATATGCTAGATACTGTGTTAAGTGCTGCAGCAAATTCTAAGATGAATCATGGTCTTTGCCCTCCATGAACTCACAGTCTATTGGGAATTGTAAGAGACATAGGCAAATAACTGAAAAAAAAGGTGGAAAATGATAATGATTCAAAACAAGTCTAAATAAAACATAAAGTGAGTTCAGGGGAGAAAGGGTTAGTCAAAAGCAGGTGAAAGATCTGGAGTAAAATTTTAGAGCAAGAAGCATTTGAACTAATCTTAAAGGATTAGAGGTGCAGAAGGCATGCCCAGTGGAACGGTGGTAGGAAAGCCTGGATGTGTGTAGAACTGCTGGAAGTTTTGTTTGGTGCATGGAGATTGGAAATATAGGTGGGGGCTAGATTTCAGTGGGCCCTCATCATCTTTGTAAGGAGTTTGGACCTTATTCTTTAAGCAATGAGCATAACATGATAAGACGAGGTTTTAGGAGGTGCTGGTAATAGGATGTAGGATGTATGGAAGGAAGGGAAGGATGGGATGTGGAGAGACATTAGACAACTATTAGGGTAGCTGAGGCAGGTGGAATAGAGAGGAGAGTGCAACCTAAATAAGTGTTTTGGAGCAGAATTAACACACTTGGCAAATGATTATAAAATGGGGCAGTGGACAGAGATGAATCAAAAAAGCTAGAAAGTTTCCAAGCATGGATGGCTGGAAGATTGTGAAATCAATAGAGGGGACAGACACAAAGCATATTTGGAAGGAAACGGGAGGAGTTCCCTTTGGGACAACAGGAGTTTGAAGTATCCATGGGGTATTCAGATGGAAATTCAGGCTTTTACTATGGGAGGGAAATGGCTCCCATATGGAATCCAGGGTCATCTACACAGAGGGGAAACAAAGCAGTGGAATTCTGTAAGACTTCAGAGGACGGAGGGGGATCCAGTCCCTATGGAGAAAGAGTGAGAGGCAGTGTGAATGTGGCTCCATGCTCAGAGTCAGACAGCCCTGAGTTTGAATCCCAGCTCTGCCACATACTCTTTGTGTGACCTTGGGCAAGTTACTTAATCTCTCTTAGCCTCAGTTTTCTCATCTATAAAACGGGATAGAAAATAACATTTTCCTCAGAGGGGATTATGAGGATTAAATTATAACATATGTAAAATATTTAGAAGGATGCCTGGCATATAAATGCTTACTAAAACATACTTATTTAAAAAAAAAACACATTACCACTAATAATGGAAATGATTGTGGACAGAAACTTGGGGGTGCTGACACTTCTGGGGAGTGGAGGAAGAGAGGGCAGAGAAGAAGAGAGGAAGAAACAGCAAAAGAAGATTGACAGACTATAGTTTTGCAGCATTAGGAGAGTTTCAAGGAGTTGGTGGTCACTGTTAACAATGGAGGTGAGAAGTTGGTGTGAATGAGTATAGAGAAAATACCACTAAATTTGAAAGGGTAAGATATTAATTTTATTATGGCTAGTGCTGTCATAACAAAGTACCATGAACTGAGTGGCTCAAACCACAGAACTTTGTTGTCTCATAGTTCTGGAGGAGAGAGGTCTGAGATCAAGGTATTG
>NW_007728194.1:15586-18302 GCF_000696425.1 Galeopterus variegatus | reverse complement strand
GAGAAGAAGAGAGGAAGAAACAGCAAAAGAAGATTGACAGACTATAGTTTTGCAGCATTAGGAGAGTTTCAAGGAGTTGGTGGTCACTGTTAACAATGGAGGTGAGAAGTTGGTGTGAATGAGTATAGAGAAAATACCACTAAATTTGAAAGGGTAAGATATTAATTTTATTATGGCTAGTGCTGTCATAACAAAGTACCATGAACTGAGTGGCTCAAACCACAGAACTTTGTTGTCTCATAGTTCTGGAGGAGAGAGGTCTGAGATCAAGGTATTGGCAGGGATGGTTCCTTCTGAAGGTGTGAGAGATAATCCATTCCATGCTTCCCTCCTAGTTTCTGGTGGTTTGCTGGTACTGTTTGGCATTTTTTGGCTTGTAGAAGTATTACCCCAATCTCTGCCTTCATCTTCATATGACATTCTCCCTGTGCACCTGTGTTAAAATTTCCTCTTTTTGTAAGGACACCAGTAGTATCGGATTAAGGGCCCACCCTACTCCAGTATGACTTTGTCTCAACTAATTATATCTGCCACCACCTATTTCCAAACCAGATCATGTACTTAGGTACCAAGGGTTAAGATTTCAAAATATGTATTTAGTGGGGAAAGAATTTAACCCATAACAGGGAAGGTGGTCTTTGGGAGAATAGTTTCAGCAGAGGTCAGATTATACACAGGACAAGGGAAGTAAGAAAGCGGAACTCTGAAATGGAAGGGAAACAGAAGAGCACAGGACAAATTGAAGTGCAGTATGTGGACCATGAGGGCAGAGATGTTCATACTGAAGACAAAGCAAAAATGGATGGAGGAGCAGTAATCTGTGTCCTTGTGGAGACTGCAGCAGGTGGACTTTTCTGTACCCTCCTGCCAGGCCCCATACTCTTTTTTTTTTGGTCTGAATTATATAGAGAATTGGTTCGTCTCTCCAGTTTGCTCAAAAACATGAAAAAATTGTTAAAAATTGTCACAGAGAGAGAAAGCAAGTAAGCACATGCAAGCAAACCTAGTTTGTATTATACTACAGAAATATAATGAGGGAAGGAGGGAGTCCTCCTTAGGATACAACCAGACCACATGTATTGGTAGAATTTCAGAATTTCTTTTGAAATATTCTTTTTCTAAAGAAGATATGTAGCTTAGAATGAAAAATATTTCCTTTGAGAAAAAGCTTTAAAGATAGGAATAATCTTAATTAAACAGTTTTTCATATTCAGAAGGGAACAAAGTTATAAATGTACATATAACTTCCAAGCATTTTTTATTTTTAATGATATTAATATATCTCTAGAGATAATAGTAAATCTTCTTCTTAATTAGGTAGTGTTTTATTAAACTGAATGAAATCTTGTGTTAGTTTGAATACCATTTTCAAGAACTAAATAACATTCATAATCTCAGATAAAGAAAATTTTTACTTTCTTCCATGGAAATCATTGGTGCTGCTCAAAAACCAGTTTTAGGATAAAGGAAACAACAAGTTTGCTTTTTAAATGAAGTCAATTCGAATTCCCCAAGATTTTGCTATGCATGAATGCATTCTTGCTGATTCTACTTATGGCAAGATAGCTATTTTTAAGCAAAAATTAGAGTAATTTTAATTTTGTAAAAATCTAATTTCTTCAATTGACTAATTTTGTTGATCAAATCAGCCAAAATAATTTACATGTACAGATTCAGCCTTAATTCCCCTCTAGGGGTATGGTATGGACTACTGGCATAAGGACTAGGGCTGGAAGCAGAAGAACCAGAGTTCAAACTCTGGTTCCGTGATTAAAGAAAAATGAGGGAGAGCAAACTATGTAAAATTAAAAATGTTAGGGATTAAAATAATTGTGAGGAGTATTACATACACCTCTATTGGCAATACATTTGAAAACTGAAAAAATAATTGATTTCCCAGCAAAATATAGATCCCCAAAAGGAATAAGCTGATGTAGAAAAATGTGAAAGTACCAATTCCCGTACAAGATTTTGGAAAGGTGGTCACAAAGCTATGATTGAAGAAAACAATAGGACCAGACAGATTCACAACTGAGTTTCATCTCATTTGTAAAGAATAGATAATTCAAAAGTTTTATAAACTAGTCTAGGTCATCCACAATGATCACATGTGAATACAGATGTGAAAAGTTAAAAAGAATATTTTAGCAAGTAGATTCTTGCAATGTATCTAATGAGTAGCAAAATAAGTATGGTTTATTCCAAGAGTGCAAATACAGTTTAATATTAGAAAATCTATCAATATAACCCACTAACCAACAAAATAAAGGAGAAAAGCAAATTAACTACGAGGTGAAAATACATTTGATTATATTTAGTAATTATTCCTAACAGAAACTCTCAATAAAAAAAATTATTTACCAAGAAGGAGCAGCCAATATTATCCTAAATGATAAATAGTAAAACCATTTCATTTTAAACCAAGAACTAGACAGGAATGTCTACTCTTGTCACTATTATTTAACATTGTCTTGGAAGTTCTTGCAAATAAAATAAATAAACTAACTGGTAAAAATACTGAGAAAGGGAAGAAGAATAATCTTTTCTGACATCATGATTATGTACATAGAAAATCCAGTAATTTGTAATAAAAACCTCCCAGAGTTAAGAAGAGAATTTGGGGCCCACCCCGTGGTGCACTCGGGAGAGTGTGGTGCTGGGAGCGCAGCAACGCTCCCGCCACGGGTTCGGATCCTATATAGGAATGGCCGGTGCG
>NW_007728194.1:8845-14834 GCF_000696425.1 Galeopterus variegatus | reverse complement strand
TATATAGGAATGGCCGGTGGGCTCACTGGCTGAGTGTGGTGTGGGCGACACCACACCAAGGATTGCGATCCCCTTACCGGTCACGAAAAAGACAATAAAAAAAAAAAAAAAGAATTTGACTCGGTATCTAGTTGCAGGATAAATATATAAAATTTGTTAATTTCTATCTGTTATAAAAATAAACAGCTACAAATGGAAACCTTTATAAGTATTCAATTAATAACAACAAAGATAAAATAAGAAGAAATTTAACACGAAAGGCCCAGGACTTATATGAAGCAAATAACTCATTAAAAGTTTTATGTCTTATAGAAGAACATAAAAGAAAAACATCATATTTTTGGATGGGAAGACTTCATATTAAAAATTGTCAATTCTTCCAAAATTAATATATAAATTTAATGCAATTCTTATTAGAATTCCAGTGGCTTTGGGGTGGGGAGATTTGATAAAATGATCTTAAAGCTTATACAGAAGAATAAATGCTCAGAGGTGGCCCCGGTCAATATTATAAAGACTAGTGAGAGAGAGTTTACAAGATATCAGAACATACTATAAATTAAATATTGTATTGGCATAGGAATAGGTAACTAGATCAATAGAATGAAATAGGCCCTGGAATATATAAGCGTCTTATATGTAAGAAAGTTTGTAGCTCAGTTCAGAGGAAAAGGATGCACATTCTATAATGAATGGTCCTGGCACAACTGGCTATCTATTTGGAAGAAAAAGTTAGACGACTATCCGATGTATATTAAGAAATAAATTAAAGACAGATATAAAATTTAAATACAGAAATTAATGATACCTTGCAAGATAATCCAAGATATTCCATTCCTAGATTTTCTAAGAATGTGTGATGATGGGGGAAGACCCTTTGAACCACAAGTTAATCATATTTAACTATGTAAAAAATCACACTCTAGTATGGCAAAGATATAGGCAAAGTCAATAGACAAATGATTGATCTGAGAAAAAAATAATTGTAGGTCACAGGTATAAGATTTAAAATCAAAATATACCAAGAACTCGTACAAATAGCAAATGACAAACTTCTCCGTAAAAAAAGTGGCCAAGGCAAAGTCAATAGACAAATGACTGATCTGAGAAAAAAATAATTGTAGGTCACAGGTATAAGATTTAAAATGAAAATATACCAAGAACTCGTACAAATAGCAAATGACAAACTTCTCCGTAAAAAAAGTGGCCAAATCATGAAAACAGGCATTTTGTGGAAGAGCAAATCTAGCTGCCAGCAAACATATATAGAGGTGCTCAAATTCATTAGAAGTTAGACTAATACAATAAGAGTAATAACAAGATTGATTATTAGTGTACCTCTGATTGGTGGAAAGAAGCAGTCATGCTGAGAGCTGGTGGGATGTAGAGAAAAAGGCACTTGCACACTTTGACAAAGGAAATGTAAATTATTTCAGTCCTTTTGGAAAGTAATCTGGCAACTTCTTTTAAAAGTAAAAATATATCTTTCCTTCAACCCAGCAATCCCTCTCATCGACTTTATTTTATACGAATGAACCCAGGCTGATTGAAAGAGGTTTCTGTAAGATACTGTTTAGTGAGAAAAACATGCCAGGAGATGCACATAATATGATTAAATTTTTATAACAGAAACAATGAAAAGCCTCCCTCAATACAAATATGAGTGTGTGAAACTATATAAATATGGAGAAATATGTGGAAGGATACATGCTAGGTTATTGACATGGATTTTCTAAGGTATTGGGAGGAGAGGGTGATTATAAGTCCAATATAATTTTTTGAAATTTTCTATACAATACATTTAAGTGGCTTTGTATATTTTCCAATTAAAATTTTTATTTTACTGAAATTGTTTTTATTAAGATCAATTCTTTTCCATATATATTTTTTGACAAAGACTCAACAAATCATCATTTTTTCATATCTACCCTGACTGATTATAACTTTCGCTATTGTGAGTTTTCTTTTTGGCCATTATTTTTAGCAAGCACAATTCTCCTGGGTCAAATAGTCAGATCAAGATTTTGTGAAGAAGATTCTATTCTTTTACATAAAAAGTTTTAGTTTGAAATTTGCTGCTTTTAATGTTACCTAAAAGATGTGATTCCTTTTGTCATTTTTTGGTTAATAAAAAAGCTTACTATTTGACACTTTTGCCGTTGCTGGTTTTACTTTGTATAGATTATTTTTGCAAGTAATATTTATTATGAATTGGATGAGTTAGTGATTTTATATTTCATGGCACAGAGAGCAAAGCAAATGAATAGAGCAAAGATGTAAGATCTGAGTGCACAATGGCATGAAAATATCTTTGAGCTCAAATAGTGTGAGGTGAAATGCTTTTCTTTGTGTTTGGCACAGACTAAGTGCTTGGTAATTACTAATTATGATTATTATTATTACTTGAAGGAATAATTCATTCCTTTATTCACTCATCCTACTTTATTTAGCCATCCTACTCTATTGAAGACTCTGTTGTGGGGATTAGGGAAACAACAATTTTTGTAAAGCCAGAGTCAGGGCAGAGTGACCTAAGTGGGGAAGGCCAAGTGAAAGAGCCACAAGGAAGTGGTCGGGAGTGTGTCACCCTGGGGAGGGCATACTCAGGCTAACGGGGACGTTTGCTACTCAGATAATTGCTGTCATGCAGGAATGTGGGTCATGGGTTGCCATAGCTTTAGATTTTCAACACACCGAAAATCCACATTGTTAGGTAAAATATGATATTTAAGCACTGGTTGGTAATTTGAATGTTATTAAATATGGTGTGGGCCAACATGATGTAGTTTCAACAAAACACGTCTACAGGGTGCGTGCTAGTTTGTAACTTCTGATGCAGCTCAATTCATGGCTCTCCTCATGTTCCCAATGCTCGAAAGTGGGACCTTTTATGAAAGTGTTATTCCGTCTGAAAAGTCTCTCCTGCCAAGTAGATCAGGCTGTAGGGGTTTGGGGGCCAACCCAGGATCAGAGAAGTCAGGGGTGCTCTTGGTCCAGATCTGAAGGATGGCGATGAAGGAGAGTGTTTCGGGGAGGGATTTGCCTAGATGTACCCCAGATAGTCTCCCGTATATTTCAGAGCATCCCCTTGAAATAGCAGTGTGGGATGTTGGTTGTCCAGAAGGTGGCAGCATTAGAACAGAGATAGCCATTCAAGGCCCATAATATTCACGATACCTGCCTTCCTTATCTGTGTATAAGGAGAGGAACAGATTATCAGCTTCAGAGGGAAGAAAATTATTTGCCATAAATTTTTCAATTAAAAAATGTTTAAGCACCTACTATGTGCCAGCCACTGTGCTTTGCACCGTCTCGGCTATCATCGTCTTTAATTCTCTCAACCTGTGATGCAGGCAACTATTCACCCATTTTAAAGATGTGGAAATTGAGTTTCAGAAAGCTAAAGGAAGATACCTGAGGTTGTATAGCTTCTAAGAGACAGAGATGAGTCTGGAACAAGGCCTTTGGGTCTTGTCATGGAATCACACCTGTTACTACCAGCCTTGTGGGTGTGTTGCTATCTCAATTCTGTTGATGTTTTACCTGAGTAATGTTCTTGAGAAACTTGGTCCGTGTTCTGGGGCAGGGAAAGCAGAATGCCATGTGCCTGTCATAAGGTCGTTGTGCCCCGGAGCTGGTAATTGAGAGAAGATGGATGTTATTATGGAGGAACACCATGTTTGCAGTCTGGAGAGTGGATGTGGAAATTTGGTGTTTCTCTTTTTGTATATAACAATTCCTATGACAAGAACCTATTACCTTTTCCCTTATTTTTTATTGTTCAAAGCGTTGGCATAGAAAATGTTATCTAAGAGTCTAATGCTTCTTGTGATGAATGTGAGGGGCTGACCATTATTCCATTCTTTCAGTAATTAAGGCTTCCTATGACAAGAACCTATTACCTTTTCCCTTATTTTTTATTGTTCAAAGTGTTGGCATAGAAAATGTTATCTAAGAGTTTAATGCTTCTTGTGATGAATGTGAGGGGCTGACCATTATTCCATTCTTTCAGTAATTAAGGCTGCAGGATGCTTGTGTAACAGACCTACCCCTTGGCTATTTCATACCATGTCAGACCATGTGTGATTAAAAATGGCTAATCTCATGATTTTGTATAAATGCTTTGAATGTTTTTAAAAATTTGCCAAATAAATTAGATCAACTGGCCAAGTTCAGAATTTCTTCCAGCCAAGGCAGTGTTGGGTAGTGAGCACATTCAGAACTACTGCCATCTTCCTGTGTGACCTTGTGCAAATAATCAGGCATCCAGGCCCCCTGTTTCCTCATATGTAACATAGGGGTTGGACAGAATGACATCTCTGGAGACAGGCATGGAGGCAGCAGGAGCAGAAGCACTGCAGACTCTGATCCCGTGTGAGCCGGCCCTGATCCCATGTGATTGAAGCCTGATCCCATGAGAGCCAGGCCTGATCCCAGGTCAGTGCAGCCTACCTCCTGTGCTCCTAGGGCAGATCTTCACAATTGGCAGCTGGGAGGGTTGGGAGAAACTGAGCTGAGAGACTGGACTCCAGCTTACCTGTTGGAAGACATGGAACCACACCCAAGCCTNCTGCAGGATGCTTGTGTAACAGACCTACCCCTTGGCTATTTCATACCATGTCAGACCATGTGTGATTAAAAATGGCTAATCTCATGATTTTGTATAAATGCCTTGAATGTTTTTAAAAATTTGCCAAATAAATTAGATCAACTGGCCAAGTTCAGAATTTCTTCCAGCCAAGGCAGTGTTGGGTAGAGAGCAGATTCAGAACTACTGCCGTCTTCCTGTGTGACCTTGTGCAAATAATCAGGCTTCCAGGCCCCCTGTTTCCTCATATGTAACATAGGGGCTGGACAGAATGACATCTCTGGAGACAGGCATGGAGGCAGCAGGAGCAGAAGCACTGCAGACTCTGATCCCGTGTGAGCCAGCCCTGATCCCATGTGATTGAAGCCTGATCCCATGGGAGCCAGGCCTGATCCCAGGTGAGTGAAGCCTACTTCCTGTGCTCTGAGGGCAGATCTTCACAATTGGCAGCTGGGAGGGTTGGGAGAACCTGAGCTGAGAGACTGGACTCCAGCTTACCTGTTGGAAGACATGGAACCACACCCAAGCCTAGTGAGGATAGGCATTTCCATTCTGAACAGAGAGAAGAGGCCCTGCATTGGTAACCTTCTGCCTCCTGGGTCTCTTCAAGTGGAGTCGATTGATGGCTTTCTGGAAGCAGTGGAAAGATTTCTACTGTGTTTGTCATGAGGAAGCATAAATTATTACAATCTTTTTAGAGGATAATTTTGCAATATTGTCAAAATGTAAAGGATGTTAATTGCAACGTGGTTTGTGGCAGTAAAGAAGTGGAAATAATCTAAATGCCATCAGTAGAGAATTGGTTAAAAAAATAGTACCTCTGTACTATGGAACAGCATGCCTTAATCAAAGCTGATGAAGTAAATACATGTGTACGGACATGGAAAAGTGACCACATTATATTAAATGAAAAGAACATGTGTCAGAAGAATGCATCAGTATTATTACAAATATGTAAAAAATAATTATGTGGAGATGGCCCCGTGGCTCACTTGGGAGAGTGCCGTGCTGGGAGCGCCAAGGCCGTGGGTTCGGATCCTATATAGGGATGGCCGGTAGGCTCACTGGCTGAGTGTGGTGCAGATCACACCGTGCCGAGGGTTGCAATCCCTTTACTGGTCAGAAAATAATAATAATAATAATTATTATTATTATTATGTGCATAAAATGTAAATGTTTGAGTAATGCATGGAACATACCTGAAAGGACACAAACCAAATGTATAGCAGCTAATGCCAGAAAGAGGGATTGATGGGAGATGGGAGGGAGAGGAAAGGGAACAGGGAATTTCACTTTATACTTAACAAATTTCTGTTCTATTTGCTTGTATTATCTTGTTTTACAATGAGCATTTATTGTACCCTGTTTTTATTATTTATTTATTTATTTATTTATTTATTT
>NW_007728194.1:0-8248 GCF_000696425.1 Galeopterus variegatus | reverse complement strand
GGTTGCGATCTGTTGCCGGACACGAAAAAAGACAAAAAGGAAAAAAAAAAAAAAAGAAAATGCAAAAAGGAATCTTAAAATAAAACAAAACTTTGTTACGTTGATATTTGGGTTTTATGTTTTCTTGTTTGTCTTTAGGTTTAAAACGAGCTTCTTGTTTTGATAAAATGATATGGTGTGGCTTTTTAAAGACCCTGGGAGCCCATGGAAAGGCTGGCAGTGGGGTTGGTGTTCATCAGCAGGTCAGAGGGTCAGTCCTAGTTCTCCCTAGTGAGGGGGCTGTAATAGAACCTCCCAGGTGCGTCACTCTCTGGGGTTTGAAGGTCATTCATTGGGCACCATGCAGGCCATCCAATGGGCACTTGTTGGGCACTGGGTATGACATTTAGCACCCTATTAGACCTTGTACTGGGCACAACTCAGAGCACTTGTTGGGGATTTGTGCCAAGCATGTCATAGAACTCTTGACCAGATATTAAGTTTGGGATGGTTGGGGACTTCTGTGACTCCAATAATGGGCATGAGTAGGCAGCTGAAGAGTTTGATTCTAATCTCCCAGGCGCACTCAGTAGACACCTTCCAGAAACAGAGCCTGTGCTATGGAGGAAACTGGGCTACAGGCCCACCAGAATAGTCATGTCCTGGAGGCTGGGGAAGGGAAGGGGAGCAGTAGAACTCCCTCACACCTGCCACCTCCTTCTCACTGCCAGAAAGGCCACAGGAGTTTGAAAGGGTCTGTTTGCTATGTGAAACTCCAAATAAATACAGTAGAATCCACTGTCAATAGTATGCATACTTCTGAGAGTAGTGCGAAGTGAAGGCAAACATTTCCCAAAGAGCTCGGAAGGAAAATGAAGACTTGAGATAGGACTGTGGCCGGGCTCACTGCAGCTTGGATGGCAGACCCTTGCCTGGGAGTGTGCCCTGGTCATGGGAGGTCCCCATTTTCATGGGCTGCCGCAGTGCCTATCATGTCCTGTATGTGCAGAAAGGCAAACAAGCAAATACAAAAACCAAAAAAACCCAGAAGAGGCAGTAAAACCAAACCAAATATCTCAAGGTACCCCTGAGACCATTCGTGAGAGTAGCTGTACCCCTGATGACAAGAACTAAGCCCAGTTGAGATGGGATGCTGGTTTGCTGCTTAGCTGGTTGGGCACTCTCACTAGTTAAGAGGTTATTCCACATATTTCCAAGTCACAGAGATTCAGGGTTTCCCCTCAGCAACCAAGAAATGACCACACATCACAGACCCGTGGAGTCACTTGAGAATGCTCAAACAGAATATTGCATCTTCTGAATTTAGGGGACCAACATGAAGGGTGGTGTTCAGCCCGCATTACTGCAAAATGCAACCAGGGGCATTTTGGAGTATCTGGGGCAGCTCTTTCCACTGTCTTTAAGAAAGGCAGGTGTCCATGCCTGGGAGTTTTCATGGCTTTATCCAGATTCTTCACGGGAAGTATTGGCTTGTCATGCTGCCACACCCAGCTCAGTCTCCTCACCATCCCCCAAATATGCTGTGGCTGTTCCTGTTTCCTTGGTTTTGTCTCCTCAAATTCTCTTTCCTATTTCTTTTTAAAATTGAGGTGAAATTCACATTACATAAAGTTAAAGATTAACCATTTCAAGTGAACAGTTCAGTGGCGTTTAGTTTATTGAAAATTGTGCACCCATCATCTCTAGTTAGTTCCAAGACATTTTCATCACCCTAAAAGGAAACCCAGAACCCTTACACAGCTCCTCCCATTCCCTACTCCCTCCAGCCCTGACAACCACTAGTCTGCTTTCTGTCTCTGTGGATCTACCTATTCCAGACGTTTCATATAAATAGAATCATACAATATGCAATCTTTTGTGCCTGGCTTCTTTCATTTAACATAATGTTTTAGAGGTTCATCCACTTTTTCCTAGGAGCTTTTTGAGGACACTACGAGGTATGGAAAGAATGTGGTCTTTGGAATCAGACAGACCTGGGTTTTCGTTCTGGCTTATCTGCTTACTAGCTGTGTGTCCTGGGAAAGTCATTTACTCTTTCTGAGTCTCTGTCCTCATTCATGAAATGAGAATGATAATCCCCACTTCACACATAGTTGTGAGAATCAAAGAATAGTATATGTAACATCACATAGCAGGTAGTCTCTAGAGACTAGAGAGGAAGGGATCCATCTGCTTACTAGCTGTGTGTCCTGGGAAAGTCATTTACTCTTTCTGAGTCTCTGTCCTCGTTCATGAAATGAGAATGATAATACCCACTTCACACACAGTTTTGAGGATGAAAGAATAGTATATGTAACATCACATAGCAGGTAGTCTCTAGAGACTAGAGAGGAAGGGATCCCATTACAGGTGACAGTGAGGAGCACAGTATGCCAATGTGTGGCCTTTGCTTTCTCATTTAAGCATCTTCTCCTGTGAGCACCTCCCTGTACAGTGGTGGCTCTTTTCTCTGAATTCCTAGACCCTCCCTTTCCCTTATCTAAATAACTGACCTTGCACTGAGACACGCTGCCTTGTTCCTTTGTCAGGTAGGGTCATTTTTCCTACGTGTGTACCTTATCTTCCCAACTAAACTGCATATTTCTTGAGGTCAGACACTATTTTCTTTTTTCCAGGGAACATATAATCCAGATTTTCCAGGACAGTCCCACTTTTAAATATTTTGTTATGTAATCCCCCTAGACCATTGGGATATCACAGAAAACCCAATAGTTTGGTATCCAAGCCACATCCCCCAGACTGCTCTGGCATGCAGAAGTGGCAGGAGCTCCTTCCTCAGGCTGGGTTTGGACGATGCAATCATTTTCAATGTTTAGTGAAGGTGTCAGTTGCCCAGAAATGCCACATCTGTCCCCCGCTCTCCCAACCTCATAGAAATGGAATGGGCAGCAGGGGAACTTCCATCCTTATTATCTGGCTGTAACCAAAAGGTGCAAGTTGGCATTCTCAGGAATGTGCTTCTTCAAAGGCACTTGCTGCAGAAGCTAAAGTCCAAATTAAAATTGATGCACACCCTCATAGAAGCATCAGCTACTAGAGAGTAGTTTCTGAAATGGGGAGTATTACCAGAGAATGAGGTCAGGTATGGGCGGGGAAAATGTCTTTCAGTGCTTCAGCATACTTAGACTGAATTTATATGTTGGGTTTTTATTACAAATAAAGTGCAAGAAAGCTCAGAGCATCCATTTAATCTTGTTGACCCTGTCTTTTTTTTTAAGATGTGGGAAGTTGGTACTTACAGAAGCAAGAATCAGAAACATTTATGAAGACAACAGATTTCTAGAGCAGTTGTTCTGAACCACAGAGCCCTTCGAGGACCTGATAAAAGTTACATACCCTCTCTAGTAGAAAGGTGCCCAATATGCACAGACACAAAATTCCATGTGTAATTTTAGGGGCATTTGCAGCCCCCCTCAAAGCCCACCTAAGGTCACCATGTTAAGAGTACTACTATAAGCAGAGCACCCTGTGTGCCTGGTGTTCCATAAAGCACCGTAGACACAAAGATGAATAAGACATGGTCTCTGCTTTCAAGGGCCTTGTACTCTGGTGAGAATGATCAAACATATACCCTGACAATGATACTTTGGTTAGTCAATTGCAGAAACCTACTGATTCTCTCTGTACCATCTCTCCTTTTGCTTTCTATTGCCCTAACCCTTGAGGAATTGTCTCCCAATTCCTGTCTGGTAGCAACAGCTTCCAAGCTGGTGGCCTGTTAATTTCTCCTTTGGCTGGATAAGCAGTGATCCTCCCATAGTTCATTCATCTGAGGAAGGATTGGACCACTTCTTTCTTCAGAATACTGCCGAGGTGGTTTTCCATCCCCTATAGAATAAAAGTTCCAGTTCCTAACCACAGCAGTCAGGGCCTCGTGGGTGGGTGTCAGGATACATTTGCAGCTTCATGCTCTGTGCAGCCCTGCATGCACCCTGCTCTTTATTACCACCGGACCCCTCATTATTCCCTAAATAGGGCTTGCATTTTCAAGCTCCCCTGGCTGGCTCATTCTGCTTCCCCATCCTCGAATGCCATTTCCCTTACTATCCATCTGTTAAATCCTTCTTATCCTCTAAGTCCCAGATTGAATACCTTCTCTGTGAAACTCTCCCCAACTCACCAACTTAGAAGGAATGAGAGATTCTTTGAACCTGTATTTAGCACTTAGTCTGTCCTGCCTTATCACACATGTCTGATTCCTCTGAGGCAGAAATGGCATCAAATTTACCTCTGGGGTTTGAAGTCCCTACCAGAAGGGTGGCCCACTCAAGACTGAGTTTGCACATTTTTCTCTCTTCTTCAGTGGGAGAGATGCAGAAATTCACCTCTGACTCTGAGGCTGGCATTCCTTAGAAGAGTAGATATGGAATCCTTTGGAGGGTCTCCCAGAGAAAGGCAAAGCCCCTTGGAACCACTAAAGATACATTCTGTTAAAGGAGTAGATATAATATGGTTGAGGGAAAGGAGATAACACAATTGTTTGCACGAGAGTTCAAAATAAAAACTTGGAGGCTCTTGAAGACAGGCCCCAGGATGGAAGAGGATGGTGATTCGGGGTCCCAGAGGTGGATGATCCCAGAACTGGTCCCAGACTGGCTCATTGCTGAGCTGGGCTTCAAACAGAAAGACACACTCTGTAAGGGCTCTGGGCTGGCTTGAAGCAGGAGCAGAAAATTTACCTCAGCCCCTGAGCTCCAGCTTGACAGCTTTGCCAGAGTGGACAGTGCATTACTCCTCTGGAGGCCCCAGGCTCCCCCATGCCCAGAGGGTAGTGCTTACCTTCATTGTGCCTCCACACCCATACAGTGCTGGGCAATGGAAGAAGGCTCAACTGAGGGTCCTGAGGGTTTGGCTGGGCTCTTTGGGTTAGCGTCTGGTGGAGAAGACACGCTATGTTATGCATAGCTACTCCTGGAGCTAAGGACTTGACCCAGCTTTTGTGGCTTGAAGGCAACTCTTCAATGGGAACTTCTGCTCAGCCACCAGTGTCCCGCCCTGATGTTGGAGCAGTGAAGTAGAGCCAAGGTAATCTAGACTTTTCCCTAAACTCTATGGACCACTAACCACATCACTAGGAAGGTATTGTTATAGAATTCATGCTATTGTCAGAATGCAACCTGAGGCATCCTAGTTGCAGCCCAAACAAGGTTGAGGAATCTGTTGGACATCTGTAATCTCCAGCATTCAAGGCCTTGTTCGCAAAATGGGCACAATAAATGCCCACAGAATTAAAATTCAAGTGCTTTGTAGCCAGCTCTGAGTATTGATTCTTCTATGCAAGTGTTTCTTCCCATTCACCACAATACCAAACGCCACTGTTTTGGTCCCTCTCCAAGGTCTCTATCTCTAAGCTCTTAATTAGAAAAAGGAAGCAGTAATTATTAAAGTTATTAAAATATGGAATATTGCAAAGGAGCAGATTAGAAGTCTTCAAGCTAATCCAAACAAATTGTGCTAATGTTACTTCGATTCTAGCAAACCCAAACCCACAGAGGAAGATAAAAGCTAGGGCTTGTTCACTAAGCCAGGATTCATCAAGCATTCAGCAGGAGCTGCAAAAGAGAAGCAGGAGGAGATGAAAGGAAGAAAGATGCGAACACTATAGAAAAGATGGGGAGGGAGGGGAGAGAGCTGTGTCAAGAGAATTCATCAAGCTCCTAACATGAGCTCCTCCCTTTTCTGGGAGCTATGGGGTACAGAGAAGTGCCTTTTCCACCCATGATTTCAGCGACTGCATTAATGGAGGTGATTGCTCAAGCTTTAAGTTCAGCTCAGACACTTCTGCGGGTCTAATTGGCTAAGTGGACATGTCCACTTACCAGGGAGAAGGATATATGTGTCAACCAGCACAGTCCCCAGAGCTCCAACAGTGTTATACATTGGATGTGGCCATGTCTGGGAACCCACCTGGCCTGGAAGGTGCCCACGTGCGTCTCAAATTCAATACATGCTGGCTAGAGCTCAAAATTTACACCATTACTGGTTCTTCCTGCCAGGACTCCATCTCAGCCAATGGAGCCACCACCCCCTCAGTCCTCCAGGTCATACACCTGAAAGTCATCTTAGATGCTCCTCTTCACTCCTCTGCTAATGTCTTTTGGTTGTTAAGAACTGATGCTGCAACTTCAGAAATGTCTTTTAGGTCCTTTTCTTCCTCTTTACTTTCAGCACCGCTGCTCTAGTTCGGATCTTTATCATTCTTTCCTGTACTGCTTCTCCAATCTCTTCTCCTACTGCTCGCACAGCCTACCATGTTCCAGCCAACCCACACTTCTCACTGTTCCCAAGTCTCCATGCCTTTGCACATATGGTTCCTTCTGTTCGGAGTCCGTCCCCTCCCTTCACCACCTGCCAAACTCTTACCCATCCTCCAAGGCTCAGCCACGGCTACCCATCAGCAGTGTTGGTTCTCACAGACCTTTGGGCATTGTTCCATCAGAGTTCTAATCCCAAGGCACTGCCACCACGGATGGGTCTGTCTCCACTGAGAGTCAGAGACTAAGTTTCCTAGTGAGCTTTCTCTGGGGCCTTGCAGTGTATTTGTTTGCACACGGTAGCACCCAGTATACCTCTGTTGATAGACACTGGTTCTGGAGAGTGATTAAACCAGTAGATACTTGCCTCTGTGAAGGACAAAGCCACTAGTTGGAAAGCAAAAAGCTCGGGAGATGTCACAAAGAGCTATGTGTCATCTAGTGATTTGATGAATTATAAGGTGATGTTTGAGGCAAGAAGCATGGAGAAGTCGTATGTGAGTCCGCTGGCTAGGACTTCACTGTAATTCATAAAAAGACCTTGGTAGTGCTAAAAAATCATTACCATAATAGGACCTGAAAGACTTGAAGTAAATAACTTAATTTAGAATACTGCTTTTTGAACACCCGATATGTCTAGACACTGTACAAGATACTTCAAAGAGTTCATGAAAGATTTGTATTATCTTTTTTTTTTTTGTCTTTTTCCTGACCGGTAAAGGGATCGCAACCCTTGGGGTTGTGTCGCCCGCACCACGCTCAGCCAGTGACCGCACCGGCCATTCCTATATAGGATGAAAGATTTGTATTATCTTTTTTTTTTTTTGTCTTTTTCCTGACCGGTAAAGGGATCGCAACCCATGGGGTTGTGTCGCCCGCACCACGCTCAGCCAGTGACCGCACCGGCCATTCCTATATAGGATCCGAACCCGTGGCGGGAGCGTCACTGAACTCCCAGCACTGCACTCTCCCGAGTGCGCCACGGAGCCGGCCCTGTATTATCTTTTAATTCTATTTTTCCATGAACCTTTTGAAGTGCTCTCGTATTTTATCTATTTTACATTTAAACCTAATTACATATTAGGTTTATTTATGCCTTTTGTATAGATGAAGAAATCGAGGCTCAGAGAAGTTAAATAATCACTGTAGTCACACAGGTATAAAGAGATTGGAATAGGATTTTTTTTTAAAGTTAGAAAATATAGATCTGATTCCAAAACCTGATCTCTTCCTATTAACCTAAATTTGCCCTGGAAAATGGGAATATATTACCTCTGCAGGATCTGTGCTATGCATTAATCACATCTTCAACTTTTTCTCTCATCAAAAATACTGTCGAATTAACCATCCCTGCTAGAACGGACTGAGGCAGGTGTCCACTTGCCTTCCTTCCCTCACTCACCCCTGGTTGGTACCACTAGGAAAAGAAAATAGCCCCAAAGGAGTGGACCAAGCAAGGAAAGGAAGAGAAGCAAAATGCTCAAGTAATCCACAAATCAGTAATAAGGTCTCACTTTTGTATGCTCAAAGGGCTTTTCAGAAAACGTTATTTTATTTGTTCCTCGTAACAGTACTGGGGATAAATACAACTACTCTCATTTGCTAGGTAAGGAAACTGAAGCTCGAGGAGGTTGGGGGGCTTGACTAAGTTTGAACAACTAATAAAGGGCAGAGCCAGAACTGAAACTCAAACCTGTTTTTGTTCCATCACACCAGCTGCTGCCGGCACGGTGCATGGCCACCAACTGTGTTTGAATATATGATCACCAGTGAGAGTAACCACTCTTTATTGCACTTACAGTGTGACAGCGTGACAGGTACTCTACAAAGTACCTTGCATGATCTACCTCTTTTGATTCTCATAACAACCCTGTAATGTAGGAACTGCTATTTGTCCCATTTTACAGAGAAGGAAACTGAGGCACAGAGAGATTAAGTTGCTTGCTTAAGTGGCAGAACCAGGATTTAAACCCAGTTCTGATGACTGCTGAGGC
>NW_007728193.1:322153-326509 GCF_000696425.1 Galeopterus variegatus | reverse complement strand
AAAAAAATATTTAAACCATCTAAATAAGAAACAATTAAATGACAGGAATTAAGTAACACTTGTCAATAACTACTGTAAATGTGAATAGACTAAACTCCCCATTCAAAAGACACAGATTGACTGACTGGATTAAGAAGCTAGACCCAAATATATGATGTCTTCACGAGACCCACCTAACCTGTAGAGACACACACAGACTAAAAGTGAAGGGATGAAAAAAGATATACCATGAAAATGGAAACCAAAAGCAAGCAGGAGTATCTGTTCTTATATCAGACAAAATAGACTTTAAACCAAAAAACATTAAAAAAAAACCCAAAGTAGGCCACTATATAATGATAAAGGGAACTATACCACCAAAAGACATAACAATCATAAACATGTATGCACCCAATACTGGAGCAGCAAGATGTATTAAGCAAACTCTCTTAAACCTAAAGAAAGAAATAGGACCAAATACATTAATAGTTGGTAACCTGAACACCCCTCTCTCAATATGGGACAGGTCTTCCAAGCAACAGATCAACAAAGAGATAAAGGATTTAATCCACGCACTAGACCAAATGGACTTTGCAGATATATTCAGAACATTTCAACCAACAGCTAAAGAATACACTTTCTTCTCACCAGCTCATGGTACATTCTCCAGGATAGACCACATATTAGGTCACAAATCTAGTCTCTTAACTTAAAGGTAGTAGACGGAAAGAAATAATTAAGATCAGAGCAGAACTAAATGAAATAGAGATCCTAAAAACAATAGAAAAGATCAACAAAACTAAAAGTTGTTTGTTTGAGGAGATATATAAAATAGACATAGCATTAGCTAGGTTAACAAAAAAAAAAAAAAAAAAAAGAGAGAGAGAGAGAAGACCCAAATAACAAAAATCAGAGAAAAAGAGGGAGACATTACAGCTGATACCACAGAAATACAAAGAATCATCAGAGACTTTTATAAACAACTGTTTGACAACAAATATGAAAATCTGGAAGATATGGATAAGTTTCTAGACATGTATAAACTACAAAGATTGAACCAAGAAGAGATAGATAACCTGAGCAGACTAATAACAAGCAAGGGGATTGAATTGGTAATTAGTAATCTTACAACCAAAAAAAGTCCGGGTCCGGATGGCTTCAGAACTGAATTCTATCAAATATTTAAAGAGGAGTTATTACCAGTTCTCCTCAAAGTATTCCAAACAATTGAAACAGATGCTATTTTCCCAACCTCATTCTATGAGGCCAACATAACTCTGATACCAAAACCAGATAAAGACACAACAAAAAAAGAAAATTATAGGCAAATATCCGTGATGAACCTAGATGCTAAAATTCTCAACAAAATATTAGCAATTAGAATACAACAATATATTAAAAAAAATTATACACTATGATCAAGTGGGATTCATCCCAGGGATGCAAGGATGGTTTAACATATGAAAGTCAATAAATGTGATGCATCACATCAACAAACTCAAGGACAAAGACCATATGATTATCTCTATGCTGAAAAAGTATTTGACAAAATTCAATATCCCTTCATGATGAAGACTCTCAACAAATTATATATAGAAGGAAAATACCTCAACACAATAAAAGCCATTTATGACAAGCCCACAGCCAGTATCATTCTGAATGGGGAACAATTGAAGGCCTTCCTCTTAAGGACAAGGACAAGACAAGGATGTCCATTCTCACCACTTCTATTTAACATAGTACTAGCTAGAGCAATCAGGCAAGAGAAAGAAATAAAGGGAATCGAGACTGGAAAAGATGAAGTCAAACTATCTCTATTTGCAGATGACATTATACTGTATGTAGAAAATCCTAAAGACTCTATCAAAAAACTCGTAGAGCTGTTTAATAACTTCAGTAAGGTTGCAGGATACAAAATAAATGCCCCAAATCAGTAGCATTTATATACTCAAAGAATGAATTAACAGAAAGAGAAATAAAGAAAGCAAGCCCATTTACAATTGTCACAAAATAAATAAGACACCTAGGAATCAATTTAACCAAAGAGGTGAAAGACCTCCACAATGAGAACTACAAACCATTTCTCAAAGAAATTAAAGAAGACACAAAAAGATGGAAAGATAATCAATGCTCCTGGATTGGAAGAATTAACATTGTGAAAATATCTATACTACCCAAAGAGATCTACAGATTCAGTGCAATCCTCATCAAAATACGAATTACAATCCTCACGTAAGTGAAAAAACAATCTCAACGTTCATATGGGACAACAAAAGACCCTGAATGGCCAAAGCAATCCAGAGCAAAAAAATCAAAGCTGGTGGCATAACTTTGCCTGACCTCAAGTTATACTACAAAGCTGTTATAAACAAAACAGCATGATCCTGGTACAAAAATAGACATTCTGACCAGTGGAGTAGAATAGAAAACCCAGAAATCACTCCTCAGGCTTAGAGCCATCTGATATTACACAAGGACAGCAAAAGCCTACATTGGGGAAAAGACTGCCTCTTCAAAAAGTGGTGCTGGGAAAACTGGATATCCATATGCATAAGACTGAAACTAGATATGCACCTCTCACTATACACTAAAATCAACTCAAAATGGATTAAAGACCTAGGTATAAGACCTGAAACTGTAAAATTACTAAGGGAAAATATAGGTGAACCACCTCAGCAGTTTGGTCAGGGCACAGGCTTTATGAACACGAGTCTGAAAGCACAAGCAGCAAAAGAAAAAATAAACAAATGAGACTATATCAAACTAAAGAGTTTCTGCACAGCAAAAGAAATAATCAACACAGAGAAAAGGCAACCTACAGAGTGTGAGAAATTTTTTGCCAACTATGCATCTGACAAGGGATTAATATCCAGAATATACATAGAACTCAAGCAATTATACAGTAAAAAAAAAAAAAAAAAAAAAAAAGACCCGGTTAAAAAATAGGCAAAAGAGCTGAATAGACATTTTTCAAAGGAAGACATACAAATGGCCAATAGATACATGAAAAAATGGTCAACATCAGTAGTCCTCAGGGAAATGCAAATTAAAACCACATTGAGATAACACCTCACTCCAGTTAGACTGGCTGTAATCAAAAAGACAGTGAATAACAAATGCTGGCAAGAATATGGAGAGAAGGGAACACTACTGCATTGTAAATTAGTATAACCACTATGGAAAACAATATGGAGGTTTCTCAAACAATTATAGACAGATCTTCCATCTGATCCAGCAATCCCTTTTCTGGGTATATATCCAGAGGAATGGAAATCATCATGTCAAAGAGATACCTGAACTCCCATGTTCATCGCAGCTCTGTTTACAACAGTCAAGATATGGAACCAACCTAAATGTCCATAGATGGGTGATTGGATAAGGAAACTGTGTTATATATGCACTATGAAATACTACTCTGCCATAAAAAAGAATGAAATGCTCCCATTTGGAACAACATGGATCAACCTGGAGAAACTTATGCTGTGTGAAATAAGCAAAGCACAGGGGTATAAATACTGCATGTGCTCACTTATATGAGGGAGCTAAGAGTGAAAGGAAGGAAGGGGAGAAAGATCACAGTAGTGCTGTGGACTTACAGAGGGAGGGAACCTTCCTAGGGCTACATAGTGGTGTGGGGGTGAGAGGGGGAGGGATAGGGAGGTTAGGGGATAATTGGAGGGGGACGAGGGGTACAAAAGTAATTTCTGGTAAGGGGTGTGAATCTGGCCCTCACACCATGGGCAGGAGGGGTGGCAATTAGCTTTGTATCTCATGAATATTCTTAAAAAAAGAGAGTATGCTATCATCATCATAAATATAGTTATTTCAACAGAGGTCAGGAGGATATACTACAATCTAAATAAAACGAATCAAAAGGTAAACATTTTGCACCATTTTTCCATTAAATATGGAAAAGATATTTGGGAGATATTGAAAATGTTTTGGCAGACTTAATCAAATTGCACTATGATGGTAATCATTAATATTTTCATTTCTTCTTCAGTAGGTGGACAAACTAAACTACAAGATAGTTGTTTTGTATGGGGGAAGGGTATTTTTGAGAATCGTATCAATACTTCTCAAAATTGTTTTAGGAGAGAGGGCAGTACTAAACTATGAAATTAATGGGATTAACAAAATTTCCATGTGAAAGCAAATCTAGTATAGACATATAAGAGCTACTAAATTCAATCTGCATCAAAAAATACTGGAGCTTGTTTCAGTAATAGACAGGAAAATCAAACTGAAACAATTAGCAAAGAAAAATTCAGGAACTAAAAAAATACAGTTTTGGAAATACAGGCTATTATATATTCTGCCATAAAAAAGAATGAAGTACTGATGCATTCATGAACTTGAATGAGCCTCAAAACCTTA
>NW_007728193.1:318221-321221 GCF_000696425.1 Galeopterus variegatus | reverse complement strand
CGTTTTAGCTATATGAAAATTGAGTTACAAAATAGACAGAGAAAAATATCGTGAAAAATATTATATTCACCATTTAGAATTAGATTGTTTTATTGTGTATACATCATTTTTATAAAGAAATACAGGTTATGGTTGAATTCACTTTAATAAATATCTCCAATCCATTTTCCATCCTTCCCTACACAGAGAACATGTATAAATATTTTGTATATAATTCTAATCTATGTTTATATATTTAGCACATATATGTAACTATTATAAAAATAGTAGTCTTGAGAATTAAAAAGTGCTAGCAGTTAAAATGCTGTATGTATGACTTTGCAAGTTGTTTTTTTATTAGTGAAAGTATTTAACAATGTATTTCAGGTTCTGTGCTTTTAACTGTTTTAAGATCTGTCACAATGTAAAATATCACAATGTATTTTTCTATTATTTTATGAATAGAATTTTAGATTATTCTTTCTTGTTATTATAAACAATGGTGAAATGAACAAACTTTTAAGGATTACACAAATATGTATTTATCTAGACTTGTATTTGAAAGATGAGGGAGTGTAGTACAAACACAGCTTTATGGATTTTGGGAAAGTTCTCCACAGAGTAATTTACATACCTGTGTATCCTGGGCTTAGTGTCATGTAACATTTTTTTAGTTGTCTTTTTCACAAGATTCTGTGTTCCTTCGATATTTTTAAAACTCAATAAATACTGACATCTTTTGGGCAACTATTTATACTTCCCAACATTTTCTATTTCTGAAATAAACCTTTTCTATGCTTTTTAATGTATTTCTAGCTAAAATTAATAAAATGTTACATAAAATTTCTGTACATATGCCTTTGAAATTAGTGAGATTAGCCTTTATTGAAACTTTTTTTTTTTTTGCTATCATTTCTGTTTTGCTATTATGGCTTTTTATAGTAGTCTCACAATGAGTTAGGTAGTGTTACTTCTTGTAAGATTGCTCTGAATTATGNACTGCGGAATGGGGAGTGACTGTTTAATGAGTTTAATTTCTTGTAGGGTGATGATATGTTTTAGAACTTGATAGAGTTGATGATTACACATCATTGTGAATGTACCAAATGTTATTAAATTTTACTTGTTAAAATGGTTAATTTTGTTATGTAAATTTTACCTCTATGCAAACTTTCAAATCTTTGCATCCATATATACATACGTCAGATTTTTCATATATTAGATGCACGGCTTTCTTCCATACATCTGCTGCTTGCTTCTCTTCCTGCATCCCATCTATGTCAATGTATTTGTCTATCATGCATTCATTTCATAGGACCAGGGTAGTTCTTTACCAAGGCTCTCTTCTACTCTAAGACTCTGTGATATTGTAATTATAAGTCCAAATGTTTCATCTGATCTGCACGTAATAGTAGGACTTTTGTTTAACTGTTTTTCAATTTTCTCACCATCACTTTAATTGCCTCATTCCTCCTGAATCTCTACATCCCATCAATAAACACACTCTCTTAGTTATACTGACAAAATGTTTAAAAATCATCCCCATATTTACAAATCCCCAACCATTTGGGTAGTTTAGATCCTCATCTAGATCAATGCTATAACCTCCTACATGGAGTCCTTTCCACCAATTCATATCTGCACTCCATATTCAAAGATTTTGTTTCCTATTTCGTTTTAGCTATATGAAAATTGAGTTACAAAATAGACAGAGAAAAATATCGTGAAAAATATNTTATAGTAGTCTCACAATGAGTTAGGTAGTGTTACTTCTTGTAAGATTGCTCTGAATTATGTCAATTACTATTTATCCATTCCTTAAAGTTTATATATAATGTGACAGCAAAACTTTCTGGGCCTGATATCTGTTTTGTAAAAGGCAAAAGATTTATACAATCTGAAGAGAGAACAGAGTATTTTGATATCTATTTTGAAGTAAGAGTTTTTAGTATAAATTTTATAAACTTTAGTGGTTTTGGATAATTCAGATTTCTATTTCTTTTTACATAAAGTTTTTATTATTTAAAAATATCGTTATTATCTATTTCATGTAGGTTTTCAAAACGTTTGGGCACCATTTTATGTTAATTTATCAGTACATTAATTCTCAGGGTAGAGTTTATAAAGTTGTTGCTGACTTATTTTTATTGTCTTGGACAAATATTAGTATGTTGTGGTTTTTCTCTGATATTTCTTTGTTTGTTTATTTACTTACATAAACAGCCTCCTTCAGAAATCCTGAGTAATACATGGGTTATAGAGGTATCCCAGGGGATGTTGAGAAGGCAGTACTCAGTTCCTGACTTTTCTGGATTGTATGGTATTCATGTTCCAGTAGCAGAGGTTTTTTGCAAAAAAAAAATATTTTTTTATTGGTTATGAATATTCATGAGATACAAAACTGATTGTCAACCCTCATGCCCATGATGTGGGGGCCAGATTCATACTGGCAGCATACTCATTACCACAAATTGCATTTGTACCCCGTGTCCCCCACCCAATTATCCCCATCCTCCCTTCTCTCCCTCCTTTCCCCCGACTCCACTTTGTAGTCCAGGGAATGTTCTCTCCCTCTGCAAGTCCAAGGCACTACTGAGGTTTTTCTGTCCTTCCTTCTTTCTCTCTTAGCTCCCACATAGGAGAAGGCACATGTGGTATTTATCCCTCTGGGCTTTGCCTGTTTCACGCAGCATGTTTCTCCAGGTTGATCCATGTTGCTGCAAATGGGAGTATTTCATTCTTTTTTATGGCAGAGTAGTATTGGATAAGGAAACTGTGGTATATATACACCAGTAGCAGTTTTTACTTTACTGTTTACTTTAATAACAATTTCTAAGAATTCCTGGTTTTACAAGTCCTGTAAAAAATTGGGGGCACACAATTTTACGTGTTATGGAATAAGGCTTTCATTTCTTGACTTAATTTCTCACTGTGTTTCATCCTATATTCTATTGTTCCATGTGTATCTTATACACTGCCACATACATTTTTTAGATGAAACTATTATTTTCCAGATTCCAG
>NW_007728193.1:315820-317684 GCF_000696425.1 Galeopterus variegatus | reverse complement strand
GCTACCTGGAACTAGCCATTCCTTGATTTCATGCTTGGCTATGTCTTATAATTTAACTGTTTATCTGTTCAATTTCCTATTGACAAATAGCATACACACATCCGGTAAAGACTAGATAGGACTTTCAATACCAGGGCAATCTAACACCTCATTTTTAAAGTTTCCAAACGTATAATGATTTCTTCCCTGGTTTGTATATGCCTTACCCTTTAATATGCACTTCTAATGGCTCATCTTCTGTAAAACCATAACTGATTTAATTATGTAGTGTTACTTCCCGTGGCACCTTGTTCCTATCTGATTTATGGCACTTAACATATTTCATTGTAATCATCACTTATTTCCCTTACAAGCTTTATTTTCTTTGAGGAAAGGGCAGTGTTTCAATGGTTTATGTATATATTGCCCAGGACACAGAATAAGTAAATGAAAAAATAACAATTGGACACACTTGCTTTTCAGAACATTTTTTAAGTCAATATCTTTGCCTTCCCCCTGACCCCACTCCCCACAGTAACCATCTCTTTATCAGTTTCTTAATCAGGCTTTACATTTGGAGCCTACTTCATTTGGTTTCCAAGTTTATTTCCCATCCAAAAGATTCAAGGTTATTTTTGCAAGTGGGTTTTTAATCTTCCAGCTCAACATTACAAGTCAACCATGGCTGATAGCTTGCTCTAATTTATTGTCTTGGATTCATCCCCCAAATGGATAATGATTAGCACTACACCCTGTGAAAGTCAATATCTTTATCCTGAACTTTTTAAAAATTGTCAGTAAAAAAGAGAAATGTACTAAGTCCAATTGTAAAGGAAGAAAACTGAAGCTCGTCCAAGAGGCATTTATTTTCTATTTGGGAGGCAATGGTAAGCCATAATATAGGACAAAATATAGGTTGTTATATTTGCATATGGCCTATTTTGTTATTTCTATTATTCCCTGATAATATGATCAAATAAATATCCCGGTTCTCAGTATTTTATAAACTTATTTAAATGCAGACAATTTCCTCCCAAGGCAGACTTGTCTTCCTCTGCCCTTTTCTGATAATGCAAAGTGGATTATTTGCCAAAGGTCAGGAAATGCTGGCATATTTTCAGATAATTCTTCATATTCTGCTTATGTAATATATAGTTTGGCCCATGTAGAAATTACTTTTTCCTATATTCTATTTCAATACAATTCGCAGGCACTGGGTGAATTTCCTCATACTGGCAATATAGTATCAGATGCTGAGGGCCAGTTTGCTTTGTGAAAGGCACTGTGCTAGGAACTTTACATACAAGATTATATTTAATCTTCATGATAACTATTTACAGTAGCTATTATAATTCCTGTTTTAATTGTCAGAGAAATTAAATTTCACAGTAAATAGTGCTTCCATGTTTACATAGACTCAAAGAGATTAAAAAAACTATTTTATTGTAGAATGTATTTACTTTTTAAACTTGAATTTTTATACTTCTAAGATTTTTTGAGAGTACTCAATGGATTCTAAAACACATTTGAGGATTGTGAAAATCATTTCTCATATTATTATGAAAAAATTAGCGTTATAATTAACAAGTGCAGTCTTTCCACTCCAAAAGCTAATCAAAGTATGTATGTTAACTAAGTTTGTTGAGTTCTGAATATCATAAAGAAGAGGGTACTCTTATTTTAAGAACACTTATGACTCTTCAATGAAAAATACACCTAAAATTTAATAGTGATCAACATTTAGATAAGGTTCATCTGCACTTTCCAGAATAGTACACACGTTATCAAACAATACTACTCTGAGAATTCATTGTGAACAGCAAATTTAATTGGTCCCATTGATTGAAATACTTCTATATTCACATCTTTTCTTTTTCATTACTTT
>NW_007728193.1:307805-314485 GCF_000696425.1 Galeopterus variegatus | reverse complement strand
GCTGGGGTTGACAGTTTCTACATTTTACAATGGCTCTATCTGTAAATTTATTGTGAACTATAGATAATTAGTTCTATTAATTTTCAATGCTGAGATATTCCTGAATGGATTTTCCTAATCATCAGTGATGTACTAAAGTTGTGGCAGAAACAAATTGTGAGAAAAATGAATTTTTTTTTAAAAAAATTACTCTTTCTTTTTATTATCTTATCTTCCTTCTTTGAGGTCTCAAGATTTAAGTTTGGAAATATCTTTTACCTGTCTTTACTTTCTTTCTTTTTTTGTGTCACTAAGCAGCTAAGAAAGGGCAGAGTGTGAGCCAGGAGAAAGAAGCGAGAACCTGACTAGTATTGCCTCTGGGTTTGAAAGAAAAGAACTAAAAGAAGATCCTTTCAGTGCCTTTTCTCCCAAACTCATATCAACAGAATACAAATTATGGAAGGTTTAAGAACAGGATACGATTCAGGCGTATATGAATGTGCATTTGATTGAAGTTACTCTGCATCATCTCAGAAATTCCTTCAGAAGAAATAGACTAAAAAGGTAAAGAGTCATGGTCGGTGACAGTACTCTTTTGTCACAAGATGCCATTTATGTTGTGAATAAGGGTCTCCTCGAGAAGATTATATAAGAGTCAAGAACTGAAAGAAGTCAGGAAGGGAGATACATGAGTATTCAGAGAAACGTTTTTTCAGGCAAAAAGAATATGAAGTACAAATGTTCTGATATGAGGGTGTCCTTGGCATTTCGAAGAGGAAAAAAAAAAAAAAAAAAAGCCAGGGTGGTCAAAGTGAAGGACACCTTAAGGGATACAGAATGAGGTCAATAAGCTAATTAGGTGCCTCACTACACAAGATAATGAAGACTATTTTAAGACTTTATTTTTCCTCTGAGTGAGGTTGGGAGCCAATAGAAAGCTCTGATCAGAGGAGAGACCGGGTTTGAATTTTTTAGGAAGTTGCGCTAACTCTTATACAGAAAATAGATGGTGAGGGTAAATGGCACAACCAGGGAGACTATTTAGAAGAGTAAACTTAATATTCTAGACTGAGAAGAATGGTAGAAGGAAAGGGGTTCGGTTCTTGATTTATCCTGAGGTAGCACTGACAGGATTCTCTTAAAGGGTGAGATGCACACCATGAGCAAGGAGATGAATAGCGATGCATTAGCTGAACTGGGGAAGACAGGGAGTAGCAAAGGTTTTCTTCCTTCTTCATTGATTTTTAAAATTTGCTATTCAGTGAAGCACAATTTACTATACATATCTATGGGGTACAGCATGGAATATCAGTACCTGTGTGCAATGTGTGATCCTCAAATCAGGATATTTAATATATTCAACATTACAAAACACAATCATTTTTTGTGGCCATTTATAGGTTTTTCCTTTACCCTCTCTTCCCCTTTCCCTCCTCTGGTGGCCTCAGTTCAGTTCGTTCCTTTTAAAAGTTCAACAAACTTGCTAATTTTTTTTTTTTTAGCCCTGACTTATGAGTGAGGACATGCAGTATTTCTCTTTATGCGCCTGGCTTATTTCACTTAACTTAATTTTCTCTAAGTTTACCCATGTTACTGGGAATGGCAGAATCTGATTCTTTTTGTGGCAGAGGAGTATTCCATTGTGTGTGTGTGTGTGTATGTATATATATATACATATATACATATATACATATATACATACATACATATATATATTTTCCTTATCCAATCACCTGTTGATAGACTTTTAAGTTGGCTCCACTTTTGGTTGTTGTAAACAGAGTTGTGATAAACATGGGAATGCAGGTATCGCTTTGAAATGATGATTTCCATTCCTTTGGCTATATACGCAGCAGTGGGATTGCTGGATTATATGGAGTTCTATCTGTAGTTGTTTGAGTTCCTTGTATATTCTGGAAATGAATCCCTTGTTAGATGCATAGTTTGTAAATATTTTCTCCTATTCTATAGGTTATCTTTTCACTCTGTTAAATGGTTCTTTTGCTGTTTTTTTTTTTTTTTTTTTTTTTTTTTTTTTTTTTTTTTTTTTTTTTTTAGTTTGATGTAATCCCATTTGTTTATTTTTTCCTTCATTGCCTTTGCTTCCAGGGTCTCATTTATAAGGTCTTTGCCCAGTCCTACTTTCTGAAGTGTTTTACTTATGTTTTCTTTAGGAATTTTATAGCGTCAGGTCTTATGTCTTTAATCCATTTTGAGTTGATTCTGGTATAGGGCAAGAGGTCTATTTTCATTCTTCTATATATAAACGCCCAGTTTTCCCAGCACCATTTACTGAGGAGGCAGTCTTTTCCTCAATGTATGTTCTGCGTGCCTTTTTCATAGATCAGTTGGCTGTAAGGATGTGGGCTGATTTGGGGGTCCTCTATTCTGTTCCATTGGTTGGAGTGTCTGTTTCTATGTCAGTATAAAGTTTTTATAGCTTTGTAGTATAATTTGAGGTCAGGTTTTTTGGTACTTCTGGCTTTATTTTTTACTCAGGATTTCTTTGGCCATTGGGGTATTCTGTAGTTCCATATAAATGTTAGGATAGTTTTTTCTATTTTTCTAAGAATGTCATTGGTATTTTGATTGGGATTGAACTGAATCTGTAGATCATTTAGATAGTGTTGACATTTTTACAATGTTAATCGTTCCAATCCAAGATCATGGAATGTCTTCCTGTGTTTTTATGTCCTCTTAAATTTCTTTCAGCAGTAATTTGTAGTTCTCCTTGTAACAATATTTCACTGCCTTGGGTAAATTTACTCCTTGGTATTTTATATGTTTTTGGTGACTACTGTGAATGGGCTTGCTTTCTTGACATGTTTTTTCTGCTAGTTCATTATTGGAGTATAAAAATGCTACTTATTTTTTCATGTTCATTTGTATCCTGCAACTTTACGGAAATTGTTTATCAGCTGTAAGAGATGTTTTGTTTTGTTTTGTTTTTGTAGAGTCTTTAGGCTTTTCTACATATAGGATCATGTCAGTTAGACTTCATCTTTTCCAATTTGGATGCCCTTTATTTCTTTCTCTTGACTAATTGTTCTAGCTAGTACTTCCAATACTACGTTAAATAGGAGAGGTGAGAGTGGGCATTCCTGCTCTTAAAAATCATCCATTCAGCATGATATTGATGGTGGGTTTGTTGTAAATGGCTTTTACGGTGTTGAGATACTTTTCTTCTACACCTCATTTGTTAACAGTCTTTATCATGATGGGATGTGAATTTTGTCAAATGCTTTTTCTGCATCTATTGAGATAATCATCTGGTTTCTGTTTGATTTTGTTAATGTGGTGTATTGCATTTTTTGACTTGCATGTGTTGAAACATCCTTGCAACCCATGGATGAATCCAACTTGATCATGGTGTATAATTTTTTTTATTATGTTTCTGTGTTCTTTTTGCTAATATTTTATTGAGCATTTTTGAATCTATGTTCACAGAGATATTGGCCTGTGGCTTTCTCTTTTGTAGAATATTTGTCTGGTTTTGGTATCAGTGTGATGCTGGCCTCATAGAATGAGTTTGAGAGAATGGCCTCTGTTTCAATCTTTTTGAATAGTTTGGGGAGAATTCGTATTAATCCCTTTTTAAAGGTTTGGTAGAGTTCAGCAGTACAGACATCTAGTCCTGGGCTTTTTCTGTTGTTTTTGGGAATTTGCTGATTACTATTTCAATCTCATTGTTTGTTGTTGATCTGTTCAGACTTTCTATTTCTTCTTGTTTCAGTCTTGGCAATTTGTATGCATCAAGAAATTTATCAGTTTACTTCAGATATTCAAATTTGTTGCCATATAGTTGTATATAACAGTCTCTAATGATTCTTTGTATACCTGTGGTATAGGTTGTAATGTCTCCTTTTTCATTTCTGATTTTTGTTATTTGGGTCTTTTCCTTTTTTATTTATTCTTTGTTAATCGTTTGTCTATTCTGTTTATTTTCTCAAAAAAGAAACAACTTTTTGTTTCATTGATCTTTCATATCATTTTTGGGGGGTCTCTCTTTCCTTTAGTTCTGTTCTTATCTTAATTATTTCTTTCTGTCTACTAATTTTGGGATTGGATTTCTCTTCTTTTTATAGTTCTTTGAGGTGTAGCATTAGGTTGTTTATATGAAATCTTTCTATTCTCTTGATGTACTCCTTTATTAACGTAAACTTCCCTTATAGTACTGCTTTTGCAGCATTCCACAGGTTTTGGTATGTTGTGTCTTTATTTTCATTAGTTTCAAGAATTTTTTTGATTTCCTGCTTAATTTCATTTTGGACACATAGGTCATTTAGGAGCCTGTTGTTTAATTTCCATATGTTTTTACAGTATCCAGAGTTTCACTTCTCATTGACTTTTAGTTTTAATCCATTGTGGTCTGAAAAGGTAATTGAAATGATTTCAATTTTTAAAAATTTGTCTCCAGTTGATTAGATTTGTGACCTAACACATCATTTATCCTGCAAAGTGTTCCATGTGCTTGTGAGAAGAATGCATATTCTGTAGTTGTTGGATGAAATGTTCAGTAGTTATCTGCCAGATCCAATTGGTCTAAAATGTGGTTTAAATCCTGTGTTTCTCTGTTGATTGTTGCCTTGATGATCTGTACGATGCTGAGAAAGGGGTGTTCTGACTCTTCCACTGTTATCATATTTGGGTCTCCCTTGAGGATTTCTTGTAAGACTAGTCATGGGGTGGTAAACTCTTGCAGTTTTTGTCTGTTTCTTTAGGTCTAATAGTGTTTACTTTATAAATCCGGGTGCTCTAGTGTTGGACGCATGTGTATGATGGTTATGTTTTCTTGCTGGACACATCCACTTATCATTATATAGTGGCCTTTTTTGTCTCTTTTTATACTTTTTGGTTTAATGTCTATTTTATCCAATATGAGAATAGATACTTCTGCTTGTTTTGGGTTTCCATTAATGTGGTATCTTTTTCCATCCCTTTGCTATTAGTCTGTGTGTGTCTTTACAGGTGAGGTGAGTCTCTTGAAAACAGCATATAGTTCAGTCTAGCTTTTTGATCCAATCAGTCAATGTCTTTTGAGTAGGGAGTTTAATCCATTTACATTTAGGGTTGTTACTGAAAGATACTGTCTTTCTCCTGTCAATTTACTGACTTTTGTTTGGGTGTTTTAAATATCTTTTGTTTTTTTCTTCCCCTTTTATTGTTTGTCTTCAGAGGTTTTTGGTTTTTTGAGGTGGTGAGATATAGTTTCATTATTTTACTTGTTCACATTTTTGTTCTGTCAATGTGTTTTGTTCTTTCTTGTGTATTCTTGGTATTGACTATTGTTTTTTGTCTTCCAAATGCAGGACTCCCTTGAGGATTTCTTGTAGGGCTGATCATGTGGTAATAAACTGTTGCAGTTTATGTTTGTTTGTTTCTTCCTCATTTCTGAAGGATATCCTTGATCAGCATAGTATTCTTGGCTGGCATTATTTTTCTTTCAGTATTTTGAATATATCATCCCATTTTCTTCTGCTCTGTATAGTTTCTGTTGAGAAGCCTACTGTTAGACTGATGGGGACTCCCTAATAGGTGATTTGATGCTTTTGCTGTTTTTAAGATTCTCTCTTTGTCTTTGAGCTTTGCCATTTTGACTATACTGTGTTTCGGAGAGGACCTATTTGGATTGAAGCTGTTTGGGGATCTTTGAACCCTGTGGATATCAAGGTTCATGTCTCTCCCTATAACCAGGCAGTTTTCCATTATTATTTTATTAAATAGGTCTTCAATACCTTTTTCTTTCTCCTATCCTACTTGAAGACCCATGATTCAGGTATTTGTGCACCTGCTAGCTCTCTTAGATTTTATTCAATTTAAATTTTTTTTCATTTTCTTTTGTTTACCTGAGTTATTACAAAAATTCCATCATCAAGAACAGAAATTCTTTCTTCTGCTTCTTCTAAAGTTCTGCTTAAGCTCTCAGTTGTGTTTTATTTTTTATTTCATTGAATGAATCCTCTGTTGCAGGAGTTCTGCTACATTTATTTTTAAGGTATTAATCTCTTTCTAAATTTCCCCCTTCAAATCCTGGAAACATTTTCTCATTTCATTATGCTGTCTAACTGAGTCTTTTCCTATCTTACTGGGTTTTCTTCAGTTCATTACTTGAAATTTATTTTCAGTCATTTCAATGGTTTTCTGCTCTGTGGGGTCTGGTACTTGAGAATTACTGCATTCCTTTGCTGATTTTATATTTTCTTTCTTTTTTTTTTTTTTCTCTCTCTCTCTCTCTTTTTTTTTTCACTTTTAGTATCTACATTGATGTCTGGTCATCTGGTAGAAGAGTTGCTTCTTCTATTATTCTAAATTGGGCTTTGAGGAGAGAGACTTCCTCCTGTAGATGTGTTTCACATTGACTTTTAAGTAGGGTGTTTTGTGTTTTGGTATTATTTCTGATTAGACACAGTAGTGTAGTCTTTGTGTGAGTAGTTTGGCCATATTCAGTGCTGGAGTTGTGTGTGAGTACCTCTCTGGCCTAAACACTCGGGCAGTTAATGATTCCTTGCCGAGATTAGTGACACTGCATTGGTTCATCGAGGAAATGTGTGAGCTCTTGAGTTCGTGGGAGAAGCTCTTGGGTGTCCTTTTGCTCTTTGGCTGGGGTGGATGTCCCTGGGTGGGCTTTTTGGCACCATACCTACTGTCACATGACCCTTATGGGTGCACTGGGGTATATTGGAGCTCCTCAGTTTGAATGG
>NW_007728193.1:278183-306820 GCF_000696425.1 Galeopterus variegatus | reverse complement strand
CTCTTTTTTTTTTTTTCTCTCTCTCTCTCTCTTTTTTTTTTCACTTTTAGTATCTACATTGATGTCTGGTCATCTGGTAGAAGAGTTGCTTCTTCTATTATTCTAAATTGGGCTTTGAGGAGAGAGACTTCCTCCTGTAGATGTGTTTCACATTGACTTTTAAGTAGGGTGTTTTGTGTTTTGGTATTATTTCTGATTAGACACAGTAGTGTAGTCTTTGTGTGAGTAGTTTGGCCATATTCAGTGCTGGAGTTGTGTGTGAGTACCTCTCTGGCCTAAACACTCGGGCAGTTAATGATTCCTTGCGGAGATTAGTGACACTGCATTGGTTCATCGAGGAAATGTGTGAGCTCTTGAGTTCGTGGGAGAAGCTCTTGGGTGTCCTTTTGCTCTTCGGCTGGGGTGGATGTCCCTGGGTGGGCTTTTTGGCACCATACCTACTGTCACATGACCCTTATGGGTGCACTGGGGTATATTGGAGCTCCTCAGTTTGAATGGGTGACTATGGCTGGAATTTTTTTCCTCTTTCCTACAGGCAGGGGCTCCTCTTGGGTCCTTACTTCCCCCTGTTGGGGGATGAGTTGGTGGTGGTTGGGAATTTTCTTCCTTACTCTATGTGGTTATCCATTGTTTCTGCATCCTTAGGGGTTTCCGTATGCGTCCTTCTCCAGATCAAGGCAGTTGTGTGGGATTCACACATAACTCCTATCCCCATGTGTGCTACCATGTGTGGCAGCCTAATTCCCCCATGGGTTGAGTCACTGGATCATGGGTCTGCACTCACTCACGTCTTTATCCAGGCTCTGCTGGTGACTAACCTTGTGTCAATGTAGTTGAGTGCTCAGCAGATAGCCTGCATGGTGGCTGTGACTGCTGCTGTGGTAATGAGCTACGCTTGTGGCAGCAGTGGCTGTGGCAGTGGCTGTAGAAAACAAGGAACACTGAAGCAGTGCCTGTGGCAGTTCTGGGGGCTGCCTGCAGTCCTGCTGAGGTCCCTGGGTGCACTCCTGCCTTCTGTCAGCTGAGAAACTGCCTGCAGCTCCTCTATACTTATTATTTTTGGAAGATTTGGATATAAGAAATAGAGTTCAAAGTTTTGGATATAGATATGTTTTGTTTGAGATATTTCTTATACCTAGTTTAAAAGAGTAGTCAGATTTGAATGTAAAATTTCATGTATCCTCTATGTATATTATTTAAACAAGAGAGTTAGATGGGATTCCATGGGAAATTAGCATAGCATGAATGTTGTTCAAGGAAGAATGAGGAGGAGGAGAGGGAGGGAAATAGATGATTACTAGCTAGATGGAAGACAGATACAGATTAATAGATCTTGGTGTTCAAATCAAGACCACAATGATTCTGAATAGGTTGAATAAGGTAAAAACTGAGAAAAAATGTTGTTGAATATGGCATTGTGAAAGTCATTGGTAAGACTGACAAAAGCATTCAGCAGTCTTAGGAATAAGAGTTGTACTGAGTAGGAAAAATGAAATGAAGATAGTGGATATCAATGACTTCTTACAATTTTGCTGTAAACTGGAATAGATTCATTGGATGATGACTGTCGTGGTGATGAAAATGTGTGCATGCATGCATGTGGATAGAATTTAGGAAAAATGTGGGTATGCGTGTGTGTGCGTGTGTGTGTGTGTGTGTGTGTGTATACATACACATATATATTTAAGTGAGACATTGAAGCATTTTTACATGGAGATGGATGGAAAATGTTCCCTCATTAGACTCTAAACCTCCTGAAAGCAGAGATATTATTAATGTTCTTCACCACTAGCACTTTTGAGATCTATAGTGCCTGTCTCATGTGAATTTGAAAATAAATATTTGCTGAATGAAAGAAGACTAAGCTGAGTTCAATTTTGACTAAGTCACTTCATTCCTCTGGTTTCCTGTTAATAGGGCACACACTTCTCAACCTGACACTCCAGCAGAGAGGACCAAGGCACATTTCTGCATTTGGCATCCCTTAGTCTGATTTAGGGCATTTTTTAAATAGAGGAAAGAGAACAGAGAGGCAATTAAGTAACTAAAAGCCTTCTCCTGAATCCCAGTGAAACCTGGACCTTCTGGCATGTTCTGACGTAAATCTAAACCTTGGGGAATGTCTATTCTGTTTCCTCATTATGTTATTAGAATATATAGTGATTGTAATTGTAAGCAGCAGTTGGTAAACAATTTGAAGGCTGAGCCTGAGGGAACTAAAAGAGAAGAGCTAAGAAATAAAATCAAATTAGGAAGTCCAGGGCTGCACATTAACATTCACAGAGATTAAATGTTTACTTTGCAGTTGGAAAAAAAAACTGTCTGGCCTGTGCTCATCCTATTGTCCTGATTTTGGATAGAAGGGAAATATGCATTCCAAATTGAAGATCATCAGTTTTCCAATATGTTACTAATAAAAAATAAACAAACCAAACTGTTTCTTCTAGATCTATTGTGTAATATTTCCATATAGAACTTAAGAAGCTGGCACTGTGTTCGGAATGGTCTTGTAAAGGAAAGATCCGAGTGCACAAATTCTTACACTAAAGAGCTCTACATGTGAGTTATGTGAGTTGAAAATGGAAAGTGTATCTAGCAAATTTACGCTTCTTGTATCGCACTTTGAGCAGCATTACCAGTGTAGCTTCGTATTTAAGGAGTACTAGATCCAGTAAGACTGTATTCTCTCTTAGTACCTTATCTGACTTGACTGCTGTACTAAGCATTCAAATAGAGAATTCAGAAAGAAAAGTAAAACATAATAACAATAATAAAAAAGAATACCCCTTGCTAAGCCAGGGGATTGGGAAATGGGGAATAAAGTTGAGCTCCACCGACTTTAGAAATTCTAGTGAAGGTTTTGTATACCACTCAAACTTTCAATATTAAAATAATTGGGCTGCAATTACTTTTTTTTCTTGAGTTTATAATGAGTAATATGAAAATTTCACAATTTTTTTCTCTTTAATATGTACATGAATTTAAAACATATTATAGTTATCTCAGATCAACTTCATTTAAGGTACTAAATATAAACCCTTGAAAGAACAATATCTATAGAAACTCTTGGACCTCATCATATATCATGTAATGGAGACACGAGTTCTTTCTAGTTTGGAGGAACAGATTACCATTCTTATTTTACTGTAAATTTTCAAATTTAGAAAGTGGTCATAGCCATCTAATTCAGCCACCTCATTTTTACAAATAAGAAACCTGTGTCTAGAGAAGGAAAGTGACTGTCCAAAACCATAGAAATTGTGAGGGAACTAAAATTTATTCTGTGTTAAGTTCTAGAAGTATTCCGACTCCACCAGGATACTCCCTTTATTGTGGTTTGTTTCTCCTTGGTATCTACTACCTTAAGCATAAGGGATAAATCATCCCCCCCCCCCCCTTTTAATTCTGGCACTCTTAAAGTTGCATAAACTATTTAAATATAAGAATACTCTCTTGAATGAGTTATTTAAATATATCGCCATCACTTTGAAAGTAAACTTCTCTTTACTTTTCTCCTGAACATTCCTTCCACCAGCTCCTTGTTCTTTCCTAGAGAGTCTTTAGAATTCTCATGATAATGGTTATTTATTCAACTCTTCTTCTGTCCAAGCACCTGGACTAGCAGAAAAATACAGTGTGTATTTCTCTTAGCTCTTTTTTTTTTAAGGCTCTGATCTAAGTTTTCTGATTACAGCTTCTCATTGAGAATGCCTTCTACCTATTTCACCATTAGTAGTGTGGAAATAAACAAAGACCACTTGAATGAGGACAAATAGAAGTTATTTGTTCAGAGTTTGCAGTAGCAAAGGAGTTAGCCATCACTTCCTTTAAGCAGAGGCTGAAAGGCAGACAGAGGAGTGAGAAAGCTTTACAGAGAAAAAAAGAAGCCTGACACCCAGGATTACGCATTTGCGGTTCTAACCCACATGTGTACAAGTTGGAATAGGGCAGGTAACCTTGGGTCATGTGCATTCACAATCTAAATTCTAAGCTGGTTGTCTGAGTTTACAGAATTCCTTAAGCATAGCTCTTATTTCAGTTGAATTTAGGTTCAGTTCAGTTCAGGTTACAGATGCTGGGATACCCAGCTCACACGTGAGATAAACATTTAGAGGTAAGTGACATTTGGGGGTCTTAGGAGAGTCTTTGAGGCAAGGTAGGGGGTTTGGAAAAAGGGAAGAGGAAGGAGAAGTATAAGGAAGAACAGGAAGAAAGAGAGTGGAAAGATGAGGGGAAGAGGGAGGACACAGTAGAGCAAGGTAACTGGAAGGCAAGGAAAACGAGGATTTACTAGGTAGATGAGTCTAGTTTATTGCTGCTTCATTTTGTCAAATTGCTCTTTAGCTTTGGACAAAGAATCTTTTAGTGAACAACTTCTGATTCAGACTTTTGTTTGGAGAATTCTTTGTACTTATCCAAAAATATTGCCCATTATTTACAAGAAATCTTAATCCATTTCTTCATTTAAAGTGCCTCCCAAATAAATAATTTTGTTCAAGTGAAATATTCTCCACACTGGCTGTTGATGATCCAAATTGTTCTTGAAAAATTAATGCCATTTAGAGAGAGAGGAACTATAGTTAGGATTATAATGAGACTATACATAGAAGCAGGAGATTTTCCGGGTAAAGGAGAGGATTTATACTCAGGCCACCTATGTGAGATTGCAATGTTTGGTTGGAAGGGATGCTTATGCACTTTGTGACTCGGGCACCCAATCTGTTGGTAGGCCACCTCCAAATGCAGACACAACAGTCTGTTCCCTGTGCCGGGCAGAAAACCAAAGAGAAAGCTCTACCTGGATAAAAATCCTGGATAAAAAGCCAAGCTCTCAGGACAAAATATTGAGACAGAAGGAAACCTCATTCCATGTTATTTGTGACACATAGCAAAGTTTGTTTAAATGGACACTTGTCTGGTGAGAACCTCAAAATTGCTGGTCTGAGGAGCTGGCTTGAATGACAAGTTTACAAAGCAGAGGGAAACTGAAAGAAATGGCTTGGTTTCACCCATGATGCCAATAGAGACCTAAAACAACATCTGGGTACCAAACTGAGAATAAATAAATGAGAAACTCACCTCAAAAACAGCAGAGTTCAGACCCTGTGCTGATGTACCAGATTAGTACAAATTCAACAAGTTATGAGCAGCAAGGTAAAAGGGGTCTCTCTGGGTACCACACCAGGTCAAAGCCTGGTGGGACTGAGATTATGACTGTATCTTTTGGGGACCTCCAGGACAATGGTGGTATTTTCACATGAAATGAAGACTACCCAAAAATAACAAACAGGGGCAATTTTTTCAGAGTGATTGGTTTGGAAGCCATACTCCTATTTCACTTTCTTTGATTGGTTCATTGCTGAAGGAGGGGACAGAGAAGGGAAGCCACCAGTCATTGGCCAAATCTTGACTATTCTGTGCCAATTGAAGCAAAGATTGTTGTTTGGCTTCTGGGCTGACTACTATAGAGTTTGTAGATTAGAGTTCTGCTGTCATATATGCTGGGCATTGATCATTTGTGTATTCAGTCTATTAGTAAAATTAATTTCTCAAGACTTGAAATCTTATTCCTTTTCTGTAATGCCTTCTCTGAAATTTCTCACATGTTAACTTATAAAAATATGGACATGGTGAGGTTTTCTTAATGTTTATAATGAACGTGTTATTGTTTTTCTTGTTTGGAATTCAACAATCTCTAAACATCCAGTCCCCTTCCAGACACCAGGTCTGGATAGACACTTTGCATGAAGCAGCAGATCTGTAGTGTTCAGCCTGCTGACACAGTGATGTCGATCATCCAAATGAACAAGTTTCACAAAGGCCTTTACACATCACATTTTTCTATTTCTGTGAACTCTTTCTTGAACTGTGCTTATTCCAGCTGAATATTTCACTGATATTTTGAGAAAGCATGTTAAAACTGATCCTACTATTTCCATAAAATGGGTTAGGATTCAAAAATTACTGAACCATGGCAGGAGGCCCCCACATATCTAAGCCAGCCTCCTCATTCTATAAAAGAAAAGACTAAAAGTCTCAGAAGTTAAATATATTTTCAATATTGTGGTGCTATACTAAACTTACTTCAGCACTGAAATGTTTTGATTAAAACGTATCTTAATGTATGATGTACTACCCTGCCTTGGCTAAAGTGCAATTTTGGAAAAATTAAAAATTGGCCCACATACAAATGTAGAATTCATTTGAAAACATGCTGAATATTTTATTATACTCATTATTTGAGGGGACCAATGAGATGGAAACGTTGGTACAAAGAACATTCGAAGGGTTGGCAATTATATAAATAATGTAAGAAAGATTGCTAGGTTATATACAAAACTTGTTAATGCCCTATAGGGAATGAAACTGTAATATTTAGGATCACTATGTTTTATACAGATATAATTTGTATGTCTGGCAGGCAAAACCCTACAAGTTACCATGTAATAATAATTCTGGGATATTCGACGAATAGGTAAATAATTCTTTGGTGGGCCTATTAAATAATATTACTTATGGCATTAAAAGGGCACACTGCTTAACATTTTTCCTCTTTTGCGGGGGGGAGGGGGATTTTTCCTTAACGTTTTGTAAGCAGTCACCACCCTAGGCAGTTTAATTTTATGTTATGTTATTTATAATAGTTATTGTACCTTTCTAAATTGGTATTCTGTAATTCAAGAACTACTGAAATAAGGTTTTTTGTTTAATGCCTCTAAGATTCATGTTTCTGAATTTCTATTATTCTTGATTTCAGGAATTCTTTTCTTTTGAGCCATCATTGGTTATTCTGATTTATTCTGCTTTATAACTATATTTTTATTTCTAAATCTAATTCTTTCTAGTTTAATTTTGAGTTGAGGGAAAAATAATTTTATTCAAAACATTTTAACATTTGCTTGTACATATTTGTGCGGTACAGTATGTTGTTTCAACACATGGATATACTGCACAATGATTCTCTTAGGGTAGATGGCATAGTTTTGTTTACCACTTTTCCTCTTTCCCCTACCCCCATGCCTCTGGTAACCATTATTTTACTCTCTACTTCCATGAGGACCACTTTTTTTTTTTTTACATTCATCATATGAGTGATACCATGTTGCTGCAATGATAGGATATCAATTTTTTAGTAGCTGAGTAGTATTACATTGTGTATATAGTGTATATATACCACAGTTGATTTATCCACTCATCTTCTGATGGACATTTAGGTTGATTCCATCTCTTGGCTGTTGTGAATGGTGTTGAAATAAACATGGGAGTGCAGGTGTCTTTTTAATATATTGATTTCATTTCCTTTGGGTATATACCCAGTAGTGAGATAGGTGGTTCACAAGGTAGATCTATTTTTAGTTATCTGAGGAAAATCCGTCTCATTTTCCACAATGGCTGTACCAATTTACACTCCCACCAGCAATGGAGGAGGAGAGTCCCTTTTTCTCCACATCCAGCATTTGTTATTTTTTTGTCTTTTTGATAATAGCCATTCTAACTGGGGTGTGATGATATCTCTTTGTGGTTTTAATTTGCATTTTCCTGATGATTAGTGATGCTGAGCATTTTTTCATTTGCCTATTGGCCATTTGTATGTCTTCTTTTGCAAAATGTTTGTTTTGGTCCTTTGTCGATAAAAAAAAAAAAAAAAAAAACAGACTATTTTGTGGAAAGCTTAGAGATTATCATAGTTGAGTCTCTAATCAAAGTCTGCATAGTTTCCGGAGATGACTTTCGAGTCCGAAGTTTGCCTCTGGAATCAACCCCTTCAAGCCCCAGGGGGAAATCAACTATTCATTCAAAGAACCCCAGGATTCTAGACAAGTGCACACATTTAAAAAAGTTTTTCTGGGTGTTTTAAAATAATAGCAAGTGGAAAGGAAAAAACAACAAAGGGATGATAATAATCTTTGATACTACAACATGTAAGTGTTTATAATTGTGTTGTCCCGTGGGTAACCATGAGCTACATGTTGCTGTTGGGCTGTTGAAATGAGGCAAGTATGAATTGAGATGTGATGTAAATATTAAATAAGTACTTGATTTTGAAGACCTACTAAGATAAAACAATGTAAAGTAGCTGATTAATAATTTTATATTAATTAGATGGTGAAACAATAATATTTTTATATATTGAATTCAATAAAATATGTTAATTTTATCAATTTCTCTTTTCTTTTTAAACATGGCTAGTAACATTTTTCAAATTACTTACGTGGCTTACATTTGTGGTTTGTACATATTTCTATTGAACATGGATGGTGACATTTAGCACATACAATAAATATGTAATAGGGATATCATGAGGCATAAAATACAATACAGGAAGGCATGTAAATTGACTCAAATTTGAAAAGTAAATGATGGTAGAAATTCATAAAACAACATGAAAAGATATATAAAAAATTGATAGCAGCAGTCTTCTCTAAAATTAACAAAACACTTCTTTAAACTTTTCTATTTTTTAAATATTTTATGTTATGAATCTATTTCTATGTATCTATACCACAAACTTTTAAATCCAATTTAAAAGCAGTACATACTATTTTATTTTAAAAGGCAAATATTTTACTTATAGCTATCTTTAATAGAAAGAGCAGTAAACTTTGGATCAGAAGAATGAGAACTCTGCTGGAGGCTGCAAGTCATAATCCTTCTGCCGTTCTTCCTTTCCTCATCTATGCAATGAAAACGGATATCAGGGCTGATGGTCAACTGAGGTGTGCCAGGAGACATATCTGTTAGCTCCCGCTGTGACTGACCTGGCCATTACTGATTAATTGGTGCTGTGTAGTTACTAATGTTAAATATTTTAAATATCATCACTGAGAGCTCCTACCTTCTTTTACTGTTGTGAAAATAAATAACACAGCAGTGCTTTAAAGTGTTTTGGACATCCAAAACAGATAAAGATAATGATAATTATATAACATTTTATAAAATATAATTATAAAAATAATTATAGTAATTATTATAATAACATAGTCATATATAAACTATTTACCTTTTAATATAATACCTGATAGTATATGCTAAGTAACCAATCTATCTTAAATGTGGTCAGACTTCAAAAACTGATAACATATAGCTTCCTGGAAAATCTGAATCTGGGCTTGGACATGAACAAAAGGTGCTGGATCTTTGCATCCACTGTTTATTCCAGACTTGGAGAAAAACATGAAACACAGAACTAGAATATTGTATTAAGCTCAAAATTTCTCATCAGTAATTTAAGAAATCCTTTTAATATCTCCTAAGATAATATCCGATGTTTCAATAAAATGAAGGAAAAGCCCAAAACCTTTTTCTGGTTTAAAATATCACATTATAGTAACATATCAGCATTTACACGAAATAAATCATATGACAAGCCAGCAGTCTATCATACAGAGAGTATTAGATTTGAGTATACTGACAAAGAGAACATATGGGGGTTTGGTAATTGGATAATGGCCATCCAGGGGTATTGGCGAGGTTTCTGACTACATGTGCTCTAAGCACACTGTGATGGAATATTCAGTTATTGCACTGTAGTGATGGACTTGCATGCTGAATAATCATGGTCTTATTTCACAAAAATCCTACCAGACAGCTGAGCTTAGGGCTTCCAATGCATACTATCAAGAGGCAGCAGCGTACTGGTGGTAGCTTTTCTTTTAATTGTGTCAAAAGTGAATCCTTATTAGTTTCAGTAAGTTCCAGTCATCAGGACTGTGGGCTAACCATGATACTAGGATTAGTTCTAGGGGCCATGACTTAAACCAAGAATTTGAAGTTAAAATCTGAAATAGCATTTAAACATATCCCGTCTACTCTGGATTTTATTTTATTTTTTCCAGATGAGAAAATGCATATTTCCATAGGCAAGGTGAGTTTTACAAAGAAACTATCAAAACAAACTTTTCTGGCTTCCTGAGTCCATTCTACCTTCTAGAAAGAATAGGACATTAGAAATACTTAAATAGCTATGACAGTAAACAGGAAACAAATAATTAGAAGAAACTAGAAACGAGCTTTCCTCATATATGCAAATATTAACATGTTTATTCATGCCTGTATTAATTTATTCATTTATCTATGCCTTCAATAAGCTTTGAGTTCTACACATTGTGCAGAGATGTTGGGGATACAGACCTGAATATGGCAGATGACTCACTGGTGGATCACGTTGTGCTAGAGGAGACAAACATAGGATTGGGTGATAATAATACCTGTGTCTATCTTTATAAAGGTATATACCAGATATTACGGTTACATAAATGGCAGTAGAAAGGATTCCAAAGAGGTAATATCTGAAGTGATATAAAGGATGTTTGTAGATCAATCAATGACAGGTTGGAGAGTCAGGAGGTGAGCAGACAGGCCATTTCTGATAGAGGATGCAAGATGAGCAAGTGCCCGAAAATGAGAAAGAACTGACGCTTCTGGGAAGAGCCAATGATTCAATCACACACCTATTCAATAAACATTTTTGACCACAACTTGCCAGGAACTCTTTGAGATGTTAAACTCTCTATATTATAAGATTATGTTTGCATTTCTTCAGAAATTTATACCTTTTATCAGATTATCACAATCTGTAGCATTTCCCAGATGCTTGAGTATCTCTGCCAGCATTCACTTACTTTTTACAGCACAGTGTTGGAAACATTTATCAACTCATGAGCTCTATAATAATTGAACTTGGATTTAATCCTGCTCTGAAGGTCCTTTCAAATGAAAAATAAAGATATCCCCAAATATCACCCATTTAAAACTGTTCATTCAGAGATTCTGGGAAATCTGAAAGCTTTTACAGCACTAAAAAGCAGCAGCCACAACCCCATCATGGTTTGCATTAGTTTTCTATTGCTGCTGCAACAAATTAACACCAATTCAGTGACATAAAACAACTCAAATTTGTTATTTTATATTTTTGTAAGTCATAAATTCAAAATAGGTCTCACTGGGATTAAGTAAAGGTATGGTAGGGCTGTGTTCCTTTCTGGAGGATCTGAGGAAAGAATCTATTTACCTTTTTCAGTTACTAGAGGTCACTTGTGTTCCTTGGCTTAAGGTCCCTTGCTAGAATCCAGTCTCCTACTTCCAACATCACATCGTTATTACTCCGATCCTACTGTCTCCCTCATATGAATCCTTTTGATTATATTAGGCTTGCCTAGTTAATCCAGGATAAATCTTCATCTCAAGAATCTTAATTTAATACATATGCAAAGTCTCTTTTTTCATGTATGATAATATATTCACAGATTCTGGGAATTAGGATAAGGACACTTTGGGTGGCCATTATTCAATCTATTATAGGCTGCCATCTGGTCCACGAAGATTCACATTCATCTCACATGCAAAATACATTTACCACATCTCAAAAGTCTCAGCCCATTATAGCATCAACTCCATGTTCAGAATCTCATCTTAATACCATTAGTTCAAAAGGCCCAGATCTCATCATACAAATAATCTAAATCAGGTGTAGATGAAACTCTGGGTGTGACCCATCCTGGGGCAAAATTCCTCACCATCTGTTGACCTGTTAAACTAGAAAATAAATTATCATATCCCAAATACAATGTTGTAACTGGCATAAAATTCCATATAGACATTTTCATTCAAGGAAAGACTGGAAGGAAAATGGAGTTACTAGTACCAAGCAGTTTTTAAAACACAACAGAGAAAACTCCATAAGATTTCAAAGCCTGGAAGAAAAACCCTCTATGACTCAAAGCTGTACTTTCTGGGCCCAAGGTTCTGTCCTTTGGGTTTCTGGCTTTGCCCTCTGGGAGATATCTCTTCTGTAATGAAGGCATGAAGGTTAGTGTATGTTTTTAGATGAAAAGTTTTTAAGTTTATTTTTAATTGTACATTTTTATGGGGTACAGTGTGTTGTTTCAATACATGCATATATCACATAATAATGCCCTCTGGACGGTTAGCATATCTATCACCTAAATATTTATTTATTATTTTTTGTGTATGGTGAAAACTTTCAAGATCCTCTTTTCTAGCTATTTTGAAATATACGATATAATATTATTACCTGTATTATCCTAGAACAACAGAAATTACTCTATCTACCTGTGACTTTGTACCTGTTAACAAACCTCTCCCCTCTCCCCTTTCCCCTTATCCCTCCTCTTGCAGACTCTGGTAACCACCATTCTATTCCATACTTCTATAAGAGCCATTTTTTTTTACCTTCCACTTCCATGGATCTTCATCCATGGGTGAGATCATGTGGTATTTGTCTTTCTGTGTCTGGCTGACTTCACTCAACAGGCTAGCCTCCAGTTCCATCATTTTGCTGCAAATGACAGGATTTCATTCATTTTTTTATAGCTTAATAGTGTTCCATTGTGTACGTGTACACACACACCATTTATTTTTTCATCCATTTATCCATGATGGACATTTAAGTTGATTCCATCTCTTGGCTATTGTGATTAGTACCACAATAATTATAGGGATGCAAGTGTCTCCTCAACATACTGATCTCATTTCCTTTGGGATATATACTCAGCAGTGTGATTACCAGAATATAACATAGTTCTATTATTAATCTTTTGAGGAACCTCCATACTGTTTTCCATAATGGTTGCACTAATTTACATACCCACCAGGAGTGTATTAAAGTTCCCTTTTCTGCACATGGCAATTATAAAAAGACAGAAGAAAACCCAAATGCTGGCTAGGATACAGCTGAATAGTTTTATCAGTCTGTTTTCTTGACTACAAAATTTTGGGAATCAGTAGCTTTTTCTCATTTCGTTCTTTCTCTGATCCTTTAAGCACAAGCGGTCAGTGTTTCTGCTAGTGTAACATTACCAAAGCATTGTGGATTTTCTGTGTATGTTATAGGGATTGCTCCCATTAGTCAAGAGCCTCCTCTACAGGTCTTTGCTAGGTCTGACAAAGACAATATGTTTTCTTGCCCTTTCCAGCTTCTGAAGGATGATTTTATTTTTTGACTTATGGCCATTTTTCTCCATCTGCAAAGCTAGCATTGGCTGGTTGAATGTTTCTCAAATCACATTACTATGACACTGACTCCATCATCACATCTCCTTCTTTGATTCTGACACTTCGAACTCAATCTTTCACATTTAATGGCCCTTGTGATTACATTGGGTCCACCCAGATAATTATTGTTAACATATATAATTGAATATCAGCTGACTAACAACCATAATTCTATCTGCAATCTTTATCTCTTTTGTTATGTAACATATTTACAGGCTTCTAGGATTAGGATGTGGATATATTTGGGTGGGCCATTATTCTTCCTATAACATTGTTTATTAAACTTTGACACTCTTAGGTAAGTAATGAAGCACAATTTCAGTTATATATTAGAAAGGTCTGATTGTGATAATTTACTCACATAATAAATACACTATCTGCACACACTGAGTGATATAACATATATAAAAGAATAATTTCAGTTGAGATATCTGCAACATAATGTGGCTGTACCACAACACAAAGCTATATAACCTATGCTTCATGTTTACTCTAGAAAATACATCCTTGCTCTTGGGATTTTCATGCATTGCTTGTGGGAATATACACCAATATATTCATTACTGAGACTGATTTGGTGGTACCTGAACAAAGTTAGTGTAAGCATGTTCTAAGATAATAGAATTTCTGCTTCAAGGACATAAACCAAATAAATTCTTACTTTAATCAATAAAGGCCATGTATAAGGATATTTCTTGTAGTGCTATTGATGTGACTGGGAGCTATAAGCAGTCTGCGTTGTCAGTGTGAGAGGAGATAGATAAAAAATGTCTATATGAGAGAACTGTGAAGAAATTAAGAACAATGATCTTTTAGACATAAATTGGAAAACAAGAGTGGATTTTAAAACATACTGCCAAGGGAAAGTCATCGCCATAAATTATCATTTACATAAATATAAAAATATAATCAAAACAATATACCTTTTGCAAGTACACATATAAAGGATACACATCAAACACATTAGTATGATTGTCTATCAAAGAAGGAGTATGATAACTATACTCAGCATTTGAGGTATATAACTTGAAAAAAAGCAAAAAGAGTGAAGGGAAAGGAAGGAAATAAGAAAAAAGGAAGAAGATAAAGGAAGATATAGGAAGAATACTTGTGCAAAATGGATTTGAGGATTTTAGCAAATGAAAACAATTTCAGACAAATGGAAATGAACTAACAAAGATTGATATACACGAGGAGTCTACAAACTTTTCTGTAAAGGAAAAGATAATAAATATTTTAGGCCTTATGGGCTATGTGTTCTCTATTGCAAATACCATGTAGTGCAAAGGCAGTCATGCCTAATATATGAGTATGACTGTGTCCCTTTAAAACTTTATTTACAGACACCAGGATTTGAATATCATATAACTTTCATATGCGATGGAATATTATTCTTTTTGATTTGTTTTCAACCATTTAAAAAAAGTAAAAATCTTAGTTTATGGGCAACACCAAAACAGAAAGTGGACCAGATGTATCTTATGTGTTTTATTTTGCCAATCCCTGGTATAGAAACAAGTGCTAGGCATCCATCAGTTTGACTAGAACATCAGCTTCCTGGTGAGTAAAAATGTATACACAGTAATTTTTGATGCTCTTATTTAAGGTATCTTGAGAATTTTAACTGAAAATACTTCTTGTGGATAATTTTGAATTGTTATATTCATTACAATAGAAAATATTTGCTAATATATGAATATTAACAAATTCTTTTTCTCACTCTTTCTTCTGTTCTAAAAATTAAACAAGGTCTATTTTCTTGATAAATAGGCCCTATTGATATGGGAATCCTTTGTTTTCCCAACTGTGTTTACATATCACAATTTTTGTCTTTACATCTAGGAAGTGGGCTCTGGAATGTATTATAAATTATTTTCCAACAATGATAACAAAAATTTCAGAGCAAAAACCTGCCTTTGTTAACATGTCAGAGGGAGACTGTTAATATTAATGGAATAGGCCTTGAGATTTTTCATGCCCCCTTTGTTAGGGCAAGTACTTGAGACAATAGGAGGGATGGCCAACTATGGCTGTACATTAAAGCATCTAGGGGATTTTACTAATCCCCATGCCCAGTTCCCCTCCAGACTAATCATAACAGGTTCTCCAGGAGCAGGACCCTTTCATTAAAGTTCTTTGGGTAATTCCAATCTGCAGGCTGTTTGAGTACCACAGTGGCTAATTACCAAACTACCGGATAGAAAAATGCATCCATAAATCATAATCTTACAGGACTGAACATAAAAAACTGGCATGTTACAGCAGGTGAACAGACTTTGACATGACATTTTCTCAAATGTCTAAGGGATGAGAAATGTTACCAATAAGCCTATGGAGGCAAATATGTACATACATATACATATATACATACACACATATATATGTATATATGTATCTGATTCATGCAAAAAATGGGAGTTTACTTTTTGTACTTGAAGACAACTAAGTCATCATTGAGTTCATTTTCTTCAGATGGCAGTTTACCTTCCAATTCTTCACAGGTTCTGCTTTTTCATTCAGAGTTTCCCAAAGCTTAAACTAGCTGCTGATGCATGAGGCTGCACATTGACATTCACTGCGTGGCTGGAAATATACAGCATTAAGAGTTCATGATGGACAGGTATTTGTGACAGACAGTAATCTAGAACTCACTGAAAACCATTACTTTCACAATTTCAATGGAGAGATGGTAATACATATTATACACACACACACACACACACGCACATAAAATTAACTGAAGAATATGCAATACAATCATTCATTTGGGTTTATGGTCTTCCTGAGGTTTCCTGAATGCACTTCAGAAATTTCTGTAGTTCCTGAAATTGAACTCCCTAAGAGTCTATTAAGAACATTTGAGCGTGTGTGTGTGTGTATTTGAGATGGTACACAGTTTTCATTAAATTCTAAAATGTCCAAGAGCCCCCCCCTCTGTCTTTGTCTCCCATTTACTTACCTACCCAATAAAAGCAAAGAGGAAAAAGAAAAGAAAAGAAATATGGGGGGGGGGCTGCTATTTGCTATACTCTTAATTTTAATAGCCATCTATGGATTAAGCTAGACTTTGAAAACTGCACCAACCACTTAATTCTGGCTCTGTGTGTAATTGTTTAAAGTGAATTTTGTCCTGGCATAATGCTTTAGCGAAGCAGCTTTGTGAATATTTTTTGTTTGTTTACTAAGGATGACTTCCACTCAACTAAATCATGTACACTTTTCTTGGAGCCCTTGAGGAGATTTTCTCTTTGTTCTGAGTTCAAGAATTATGTTATTTCTTGTTCCTCTTGAAGACCTGACTTGTTTATTCTTTAAGGATATTGTACACTTTTACAAGTGATCATTTTTTGTTTTAATTTCAACATCCAAAAAAAGAACTTTCTGCAAAGACCAGAGCTCATCACTAGATATAAGACTGGAGTATAGGTCAGAGTTGACACATGAAAAAGACTGACTATGGTGAATAATCCAGGTATGTTAGTTATTAGTTAGGTATTCAATGATTAGTTCTGAAGTTCCTTCTACTCATGACTGTGTGACCTGGAACTCCCTGTTGAATAGTAAAATTGGTTTCAGGGCCCACAGGGTAACTAATTCTACCTATACAAATAAAGTATTCCCATACTTATCCCAATATGGTGGCACTAAAAAGTAATTCGCTAAACAGCAAGCTCTACAATTAGAAGAAAAAAAGAACAATTTTAAAGCCTCCTATTGTTTTCCTCCTACTGCAATCTTTAGACTTCAGTATTTGAAAAACTTTTTTTTTTTAGTCTTTGTAGTGTCTAAACATGTAATGGATAATTAATTTTTAAAATGAGGTGAGAAATGATTGCATTCTCTTATTAGTAAATGACTTTGTTAAGTACATATTATATGCAATGTTGACTTATTTATTTGCTTGCCTAGAGTCTAATTTTACTATCTTTTGGACACATCTTACTAATGCTACAAACCCCTGAAAGTAGATAATTTCAGGGGCCATCAACACTATAAGAATATGATTGTCAAATAATGTTCATATTTAATTTATGTGCAATCTTGTTTGAAAAGAGAGGGATTCATTTGATGAATCTCCTGGATGTTTTCACCTTAAATGAAATTGCTGAGAATAAATTCTTGCTAAGTACAAAATAAACTTTTTTTTTTTTCTTTTTGCATGAAATGCCATTAGCTTTAGAAAAGATCACCATCCAGTCAGCCTGAGTAAACACAGCTGGGCTGTTGAGAAAACAGTTAGTGTGAGTGCATCATGAAGATAAAATTTGACCTGGAGAAAAGAAAGTCTCGGCTTTCGGCTTTTAATATTTGAAGTGTGTTTTATATCTAATAATCAGAATGCCTTTCGGAGATTGATTTTCATTTTCTTTTAGAAGTAGGAGAAACACAACTTTCTTAGGTTGTAGGCACTGGATTACTATGCATTTGGGAAAGAGTTTAAAACTCTGGGATTATCTCTTACAGTAATTATTCAAGTATAGAGTGATTTTTGTAGGCTTCCTTCCCTCATATAGTTGCAAGGTATTGGGTTCAGTATTTTATATATTATTTCAGTTATACTTCAAAACACTGCTAGACAGACTTTTCTTTTGTGCTTAAAATAATTAATAGACATTTGTGTGTGTGTGTGTGTGTGTGTGTGTGTGTGTGTGTGTGTGTGACCGGTTAGGGGATCGCAACCCTTGGCTTGGTGTCACCCGCACCACGCTCAGCCAGTGAGTGCACCAGCCATCCCTATATAGGATCCGAACCCGCGACGGGAGCGCTGCTGTGCACCCAAGTGCCACACTCTCCCGAGTGCGCCCCGGGGCCGGCCCAATAGACTTTATTTTTTAAAGTAGTTTTAGGTTTGAAGAAAAATTGCACATGAATACAGAGAGTTCTATGTTCCCAATTAAGTAAACCCTCTCTACTCCCACCACACCCACACCTTTGTTAAAATTTATGAACCACTATTAATACATTTTTATTAACTGAAGCCCATAGTTTATATTAAACTTCACATTGTGTATTGTATATTCCGTGGGCTTTGACAAATGCATAATGTCCTATATCCACCATTACAGTATCATATAGAATAATTCCATTGCCCTAAAATTGCCCTGTGCTCCACCTATTCATCCCTCCACCCCTCCTCCCAAGCTCCTTGCAACCTCTCATCTTTCTATTTTTTCTATAGTTGTCTTTCCCACAGTGTCATATAGTTGCAATCGTGAGTATGTAGCCTTATTAGACTGGCTTACTTTACTTATCAATATTTACTTAAGGTGTCTCCATATCATTCTATCGCTTGATAACTCATTTCCTTTTACAGCTGGATAAAATACAACAGTATGCTTATCCATTCACTTATTGAAAGACTTTTTGATTGCTTCCAATCTTTAGCAATTATGAATGAAGCCACTATAAACGCCCACGTGCAGACTTTTGTATGAACATAAGTTTTCAAATCATTTGGTTAAATGTCTAGGATTTTACCTTGGTATGATTGCTGGATGCTATGGCAAGCTTCTGTTTAGCTTTGTAGGAAACTGTCAAATTGTTTTGCAAAGTGGCCACAACATTTTGCATTACCAGCAGCAATAAATGAGAATTTCTGTGTCAGAATTTGGTGTCAGAATTCAGTGTTGTTGATTTTTGGATTTCAGCCGTTCTAATAGGTGTGAAGTGATATTTTATTATTGTCAAGGTAGATTTTTTTAACCCCTGAAGTGGTTGAAAATAAGGGCTTTGGAGCCAGTGGTCCTGGTACTGCAGTTTGGCTCTGATAATTCCTAGCTGTGTGATCTTAGGCAAGTTCTATAAAAACATTGTGACTCAGTCTCCTAATGTGCAAGTAGGGTTGGTGATATTAGCTATTTCATAGAGTTATTACAGAAAATAATGCATTGATTTGCTTGACATGCTTAGAAGTGCGTGGCATGTCATGTCTCCACAAATGTGAATGTTAGCTCTTATCACTGGCATAGCATAGCTGATTTTAGAGATGAGAAAAAAATTAAGTATTTTGGCCAAATTTACTGGTTTAGAAAATAGTGCAACCAGGATTGAACTTTAAGACTGTCTTCTGAGCTTATGTTCTTCCCAACATTCCATGAAACTTCTGAAGTTGCAAAAGACAGCGGTCCCATTTATAAAATTTCTTGGCATAACTAGTCAAGTGTAAAGCAAGTAAGTCATAGGTGTGCATTCATCCAGAGCTCAAGTTGCCTTAACAAAATGAATTTGACAGAGTGTGGGGCTATCTGGTCCTCTTTTTTCTGCTAACTGTATCCCTACATGCCAAAAATTCCATTTCTCATTGCTGCCACACCTGCCTTCTGGCTAACCAGAAAGCTCTGTTGCTCCTGCCCTTTCGTCCAGTGTTTTAACGTATCTATTAAAAAATCACTGAAAATTCTTGTGTTTGTATTGTTACTGTTATTGTTATTTTTTAATTTAATTCTAAGAAGGTTCATAATTGAAAATAATGATACTCCATTGCACGTATTTCCAGCTTATTGATTCTAGGGTGGTTTTAGTAAGTTTAAATGAATACATTTGCATTGTATGCAGAAGTTATACCTGGAAGGCTGGTTCCAAATCTCATTTACCTTTTTATCATACTGCACCTGTCACATCCACAGCATACATCGGTCATTTGAAACATATATTTGAATGAATTAATAAGTGAAAGAATGAATGAATGAATGACATGTAGTTGGAGACCCCCAACTCAGGAGGAGTATATCCTTCTTCCTAAAAGAGCACAGAACAGAGAGAACCACTGGATTGCTGGCACCTGGAATAGGGATGGCTTCCTTTCCAACAAGACAGCCTGGAGAGCTGTTTCAACTATGCAGAGTTTCCAGTGGAAACTTCAAAGACTCCTCACCCTGTCATCAGTGCTGATATCTTTATTATATTCTAAAGGTTCATTAAGTTTCTAGAAAGTAGATAAGATATTATTTCAATATATTTTTGTTTGTAATTCATTTTGCTGGTTCTTAAAACAGCAAACATTAATTTAAAATGAGTTACACATCACTTACCTGTCATGTTAGTGCTTTTACCAAAGAACTGGAGCTCATCTCATCAAAAACATAATCATTTTGTTGTTGCTGCTACTACTTTTCCAACGCTTTTAGGTGAAAATCTCAACTATGTAATACAATTACCTGCCTTATTTTAGGTGGAGCATTCCAAACCCAGTTTCAATTTTTATCAGTGCCTTGGGGTCATTATTTGAATGAGTTATTTCAATATGTAGTAAGACGATGGGTATATAATATTATAGTATGTAAGACAGCTTGTTTATAACCTACAAAGACACAGTATGACTTTTTGGTGGTATTCACATTTATATGTGTGATTTCTTAATTTCACCTTCCTCACTCTTAACTGTGGCCTTTTATTGTTAACTATTACCTTGCTTGTACCACTCTGTATCTTGCCTTGTAGTTATTTAAAAATGCTAAGGTTTGAGAAGACAATATGAAATGTTTGTAAATCCTACAGCAGAGAAACCAAATAAATAATCTTATGCTAGTATTTTCAGTCCTATTTGATCATGGAATTAGTTTTCTTAGAAGCACATATTTTTGGAATGTACAGTTTAGAATATTGGACTTTACAAGAGGTTGAGTCCTTATCAAATGCCCTAAGCATTTGGAATGGAAGATGATGGTTTGAATTACAGCCTCCTCAATTAAGAGATTGGTGGAGCAGTTGTGAAATTTGCTAAATAGTAGGTAATATTATTATTTTTATTATTATATTTCCCTTAGCTTTCTTCTATGGAAAAAGCATGTAATGGGACCTGTTTTGAAAATCTAATAGCTTCATAGCATTGTTGTCACTCTCAAGGGAGACAATTATGTGACATAAACTAAAATCAACCACACAAATGTCGAATTTGTCTCTGTCATCCTTTCATATCATTCCAGAAACTTGATCTAAAATTAAACAGACTGTCACAAAGCTACATGTTTAATTACTATACATAATTTGCCCTCTATTTGTATTGTTTCCCAAATATGTTTTTTCTTTGGACTCCGAGAACCCAGGAAGAAAAAAAAAATGGTACCAGTCCCCTTTCCTTCCTATTTCCTCCCACTTGATTAGGGGTTAATGGGATCATAAGTATTGGATACTGGCCATAGCTGTGGCCTGCTAAGTAGCCCACTTTGCTGAATAAATCATATTAAATTAGGCTGGTGCAGGTGTTCAGGAAGGAATAGAAAAAACACATTCTTTGACTAATATCTTTTTCCAGTTGGCTCCAGGCCATCATAGCATTTGCTATTCCTGTGGCAGCTGCCAAAAGATTCTGTTGCTGGGCTCTAAGTTCTGTGGGCTTCTGGCTCCAATTATTCCTGTGTGGGCTCCACTTCTTTGAGAGCCATGACACAAAAGGGACTTTCTAAGAGTTGGTTAGACAGCTGATCATTCATTGAGTCTCAACCTGTTGTCTATTTGGGGCCTTGCCTTGTTTTCAGTGCTGAGTAAGATGTTGGAATAAATCGTTCCCATATACAAAGACTCAGTGGCGTATTCAGAAGAAAGATGTAGACATATATGTAGAAACATAAAGTACAAAGTGACATGCAAATGATAGACGAAAGACTAAAAATTTAATGCAGTCTGCGTTGAATCAAAGTTCTAGTGGAAGAAGCAATATGTGAGCTGGATATTTAGAAATTTCATCAAGTATTAAAAAAAAATGAGTTTTGAATCCTCCATGCCAATAAGGGCCTATCTCTCCAGTACCCACATCATTTTATAAGAACACACTCTTTTTGCCTGACATCTTTAGATATGTATTCTCTAATCCTCTTTGGCAATCTTTCCTACTCATCCAAATTGTCACACATGACATGTGCCTTCACATACAAAGGTGACTCCACAGCATAGTTGTTTTAAAAGTTTTGGCTAATTGGATAGGACATAAAGGTCAATGGCTCACCTGTAATTCCAGGGCTGGTGGAAGCCTTGACTGCGGTGAGACTTGGCTTTCAGCAGTGTCCTGGCCTACCATCACCACAAAAGCTGAGATTCCATTTTCTTCGTAAATTCCTTTTAGCATGATCTACTTGAAATAAATTTATCTCTTGCTCTTGACAGTCCAGATCTTATTTAAGCCACTCTTGCTTGTTCTTCTCTAATAGCATGAAGGATTTAAAGCTTTTCCTAAATTGTTTAACCTGGCACTGTTATTATGGTAATTAATGATCTGTGTCTTGAATTCCTTTCCCCTACTCAAATTCACGTACCCCACATAACAGCCAAACACTCTTCCTCCATCCCCTGTGTGTGTTATATCCAACCCTGGTTTTCCTGCATGCTGAGTGCTTTGTTTTATTATGGCCACATTTCCGTATTTATAACATTTTCCCCCACACATGGTGTAGTTCAGTACATCACCAGGCTGGGTTGTATATAGGAAACTGACAGAATTTCACCGGGGTTGTTCAACATGGAGTTAAGTTAAGCAATTTTAAAGACAGCCCTAAGGATAGACATAAAAATGAAAGACATCCTTCAACTCCATTGGATGTTAGAGGATGGAGACTCTATGAGGAAAAAGGCCACATCTTACTCTTGTCTTAGTCCCCAGTACAGCGTACTACCTGTATTACTTTCAATTAATAGTCACTGAATTTTTGGATAAATTAAGATCAAGCAGACCCTTTAGTTGTTTATTTAAATGAGTTAAGCATAGATGGAAAGACCAATTAACAGGAAATTAATTTAAAAAGAAAACTGAGAAGAAAGTAAACAATTTTAAAGGAGTAGATAGGAAGCAATGCCTGGAAAAAGCCCTAAAGTTTTAGAGCTCAGCTAAAACTTTTATTTATAAGCTTTCCATGAGGTTAAAGGTGTGGAGGGATTTATTAAGCCTGCTCACCTACCAAGGACACTATCTTGGGGTCCAAATTATATTTATTTTTAAAAATGTTGCCCAAACGAACCTGTAGGTTTTTCCACTTTCCTCTCAAATAGATATAATCTCTTCTTCCATTAATTTTTATATTCCACAGATTGACATAGCTGTCTAATCTTACCTGCCAAACTATAAGATCTCTGCAGGCGAGCTTTATGGCTGATTGATCTTTGCTTTTCGCCTCTTCCTTTTCTTTGCAGTGCGTGGTCCAGTGCCTACCTAACAATGTAAGCACGTTGAGTGCTGCTGAAGCTGATTGAGTGGGATGGCCACAGCCCTGAGGAGTAGGTTGAGCACTTGCAGAGGAAGTATGTTCAGGAATGTGTCAGAAGGAGGCCAGCTTCCTAAGGAGGTATTCAGCTGGCTGCCAACCGACTGCCAGTTATGCCAACCTTCTAACATTTGGAACCTGAAAGGTGATATACTACCTTTGATTAGTTTTTAAGGAAGAGCCTCATAAAAAGCATGCTATGTGTGCCAAATCCTTTACCTGAAGTAGAGTGTAACTGATGGTCCTTCATTACCATTTTATTGGTACTCTTTAAAACATTTGCTGGACAAAACGTTCCAGAAGTTCCCTCTCTGAACTATGTATCACTGCAGTGCCAAACACTGAAATATTTTACTAAATTAAATACAAGATTTTCCAAAATGTACTCCTTTGAGAAATACAACTCTTTTAGTGCGGGTGTTAAAATGAATGGATTTTGAATTTCTGATTTGTTTGAAAATTTTAAGTTTCTATTTTAATCTAAAAGAATGAAACAATTTTCAATGGGTTTCTTATTCATGAAGGACATCTGCAAAACTGAATAAAATATAAGCAATCACTTCAACAGTCTTTTGACTTACTGTGTAGTTATTATTAATCTCACGGTATCATTATTCCATGGAAGGTTCGGCGTCACTGACGCGTTTGAGCACCCAGTGATTATTTCAGTCTATGTTTATGAAGAGTTCACCCATATGTTTAAACAGAAGGAGTGTAATAGTGAATGCACAGTTGTCCTGCCCGGGTTCCAGTCTGGGCTCTAGTATTTAGCCTTTTTGTCTTCTGTATCTTTCTTTATAAAATGATGTTTTAAAGAACTAAAAATGCCATTGTAGCAACATGAATCACTAATTCATACCCACTAATAAAGGGAAACTAAACAGTGCCAATTAATATATACATGATTTACTGTACAAAAAGTGAACACAGGAAAAGCCCCAGATTTAAGGAAACTAAAATTCTCCAGTTTGTACCCTTTTCTTAGCACTTAATCTTGTATTGGCTGCAAAGTCATTATGATTAATTTGCTTGACTACAATTTCTGTGGGCAACATGAATCACTAATTCATACCCACTAATAAAGGGAAACTAAACAGTGCCAATTAATATATACATGATTTACTGTACAAAAAGTGAACACAGGAAAAGCCCCAGATTTAAGGAAACTAAAATTCTCCAGTTTGTACCCTTTTCTTAGCACTTAATCTTGTATTGGCTGCAAAGTCATTATGATTAATTTGCTTGACTACAATTTCTGTGGCTTGTTCTATTTTGCTCGTCCTAGAATTTTTATTTCAGTCTTTTTTTTTTTTTTTTTTTTCAATTTTGAGTCTGGAATTTGTGATCATGACTTGGGTTGTGGAAATCAAACAAAAGCAGTGACTCATCTGAGAAAAAAATATATAAATAATTTAAAAACCTTTTATTAGATGGGAAGATGGTATAATGGAGTAGACCAGTCTAAATTTCCTTTCAACTCTAAGATTCTATGGTCCTTGATTAATCTGTTGAAAGTAATCAAACAGTAAATTACTCTGTGGTTACGTTTGGATAACCTTAAATGGCAATGTACTGACTTAATTCCAATAATACTATTTGGAAAGGGCATCAATTAATTCACAAGCTACTTCAAAACTAAATCTACCAATACATAGGACCTGACACAAAGCACTCTGTCATAACCAAGTAGAAATGTTCAGAAATAGAACCCGTTGTATAGATATTTTATTTTATTATTATTATTTTTCCATTTTTTCTAATTTATATTTTATTTTTTCAGTTTTATTTTTACTTATTTTTGCAGGTTGCAATGTGTTGTTTCAATACTTGCATATACTACACAATGATTCACTTAGGGTAGACAGCACAGTTTTGTACCCATTATTCCACCCATCTCTCCCCCCCTCCCCCACCGCTCCCAACCTCTGGTAACCATTTTATACTCTACTTCTAGGAAAAGCACTTTTTATTTTATTTCATTTTTATTTTTGATTCCACATATGAGTGAGACCATGTGGTATTTGTCTTTCTGTGCCTGACATACTTCATTTAACAGGATGGTTTACAGTTCCATCCATATTGCTGCAAACGATAGGATGCCATTTCTTTCTATAGTGCAATAGTATTCCATTGTGTATATACACCACCGGTTGTTTATCCATTCATCTATTGATGGGCATTTAGGTTGATTCTATCTGTTGGCTGTTGTGAATCATGTTTCAATGAACATAGGAGTACAGGTTTTTTGCTATATTGATTTAATTTCCTTTGGATATATACCCAGTAGTGAGATAGCTGGGTCATAAGGTAGATCTATTTTTAGTTCTCTGAGGAGCCTCCATACTGTTTTCCACAAAGGCTATACCAATTAATGTTCCTACCAGCAATGGAAACAAGATCTCTTTTCTCCACATCCTTGCCAGCATTTCTTATTTTCTGTCTTGTTGATGGTAACCATTCTAATTAGAGTGAGATGATAGTTCATTGTGGTTTTAATTTGCATTTTGCTAATGATTAATAATGTCGAGCTTTTTTTTTTTTCCATTTGCTTGTTGGCCATTTGTATTCTTTTTAGAAATATCTATTCAGGTCCTTTGCGCATTTTTTAATTGGGTTCTTTGTTTGCTGTTAAGTTGTTTGAGTTATTTATTCTGGACATTAGCCCCTTATCTGATGCATAGTTTACAAACACTTTCTCCCATTCTGTAGGTTATCTCATCACTTTGTTGATACTGTCCCTTATACAGAAGGTTTTTAGTTTGATGTAGTCCCATTTTGTGTATTTTTGCTTTAGTTGTCTGTGCCTTTGTGGTCTCATTCACAAAAGAGCTTCCCATTCCCATTTTGTCTAATGTTTTCCCCTATGTTATCTTTTAGTACTTTCATAGTTTGGGGTCTTAAATTTAGGTCTGCAATCCATTTTGAGTTGTTTTTTGTGTATGATGAGAGATAGGGGTCTACTTTCAATCTTCTACATGTGGATATCCAGTTTTCCCAGCACCATTTATTGAAAAGACTGTCCTTTCCCCAGTGTATAATTTTAACATCTTTGTCGAAAATCAGTTGGCTGTAAGTGCTTGCATTTATTTCTGGGCTCTCTATACTGTTCCATTGTTATATTTGTCTGTTTTTGTTGCCAGTATCATGTTGTTTTGGTTACTATAACTTTATAGTGTATTTTGAAATCAGGAAGTGTGATGCCTCCAGCATTTTTCATTTTTTTTCAAAGTTGCTTTAGCTATATGGGGCCTTTAGTGGTTCCGTACAAATTTTAGGATTATTTCTTCTATTTATGTGAAGAATATCATTGGTATTTTGATAGGGATTGAATTGAATGTGTAGATTGCTTTGGGTTGGACAGGCATTTGGGTGATGTTAATTCTTCCAACCCAAGAACATGGGGTATCTTTCCATTTATTTGTGTCTTTTTCAGTTTTTTCACCAGTGTTTTATAGTTTTCATTGTCTCTTTCACCTCCTTGGTTAAACTTGCTCCTAGGTATTTCATTTTTTCAATAGCTGTTGTGAATGAGATTACTTTTTTGATTTCTTCTTCAGCTATTTTGTTATTGGTGTATAGGTTGACTATTGATTTTTTGTGTATTGGTTTTGTTGCCTGCCACTATACTGGAGAAATTTATTCGTTCTAGTAATTTTTGATGGAGTCTTTAGGAGATTCTATGCATATGATCATGTCATCTGCGAACAGGGGTAGTTTGATTTCCTTCTTTCTACTTGGATGCCCTTTACTCCTTTCACTTGCCTTATTGCACTGGCTAGAACTTCTAGTACTATGTTGAATAAAAGTGTGGAAAATGGGCATCCTTATCTTCTCCCAGATCTTAGAGCAAAAGCCACCAATTTTATCCATTCAGTATGTTATTAGTTGTGAGTTTGTTGTATATGGCCTTTTTTGTATTGAAGTACATTCCTTCTATACCTAATTCATTGAGTGTTTTTATCATTAAGGGGGTGTTGGACTTAAACACTTTTTCTGCATCTATTGAAATGATCGTATGTTTTTTCCCTTCATTCTGTTGATGTGATGGATTGCATTTTATTGATTTGTGTATGTTGAACCATCCTTGCCTCACTGAGATGAATCTCACTTGATCATGGTGAATGATCTTTTTAATGTGTTGTTGGATTCTATTTGCTAGTATTTTGTTGAGGATCTTTACATCTTTGTTCATTAGGGATATTGGTCTGTAGACTTCTTTTTTTGTTGTATCTTTTTCCAGTTTTGACATAAGAATAATGGTGCCAGAGAATAAGTTTAGAAGTATTTCCTCCTCTTCAATTTTTTGTAAGAGTTTGAGAAGAACTGGTATTCTTCTTTAAACATTTGGTAGAATTTTGCAGTGAAGACTTCCAGACCTGGGATTTTCTTTGTTGGGAACCTTTTTATTACTGCGTCAATCTTGTTGCTTTGTATTGGTCTGTTTTTAGGTTTTCTAGTTCTTCATGATTCAACCACAATAAGTTTTATGTGTCCAGGAGTTTATCTACTTCTTCTAGGTTTTCTAGTTTATTCACAGATAGTTGTTTGTAGTAATTTCATGATCCTTTGAATTTCTGTGGTATGAGTTGTAATGTCACCAATTTCATTTCTTATTTTTATTTGGGTCTTCTCTTTTTTCTTCATTATTCTACCTAAAGGTTTAACAATTTTGTTTGTCTTTTTGAAAAAAAAAAAAAAACTCTTTGTTTTATTGATCTTTTTATTGTTTTTTAAATTACAGTTCTAATTCATTTATTTTTGCTCTGATCTTTGTTATTTCTCTTCAACTGATTTTGTGTTTAGTTTATTCATGTTTTTATGGTTCCTTGAAGTGTAATCTAGGTTGCTTATTTGAAGTCTTTCTTCTATTTTGATGTAGGTATTTATTGGTATAAATGTCTGTCTTTGAACCGCGTTTGCTGTATCCCATAGGTTCTGGTGTGTTGTGTTTTCATTTTCATTTGTCTTTAGGAATCTTTTAATTTCTTCATTCATCCTTTTGTTATTTAGGAGCATGCCATTTAATTTTTATGTGTTTGTATGGTTTCTAGTTTCCCTTTTTTGTTGTAGATTTCTAGTTTTATTCTATTTTGATCTATGCTTTTTAAGGTAGTTGATATGATTTCATTTTTTTTTTTAAATTTGGTGAGGCTTGTTTTGTGACCTAACATATGGTCTATTCTAGAAAATGTTCCATGTGCTGCTGAGAAGAATGTGTTTTTTGCAGCTGTTGGATGAAATGTTCTATATATGTTTGTTAGGTCAAGTCAGCCTAGAGATAAATTCCGATATTTCCTGATAAATTTTCTATCTGGATGATCTGTCCTTTACTGAAAATCCCTATTGTTGTGTGGAGTCTATTTCTTCCCTTAGGTCTTATAATAACTGCTTTATATAAATGGGTAAATTATATATATATATATATATATA
>NW_007728193.1:248503-277987 GCF_000696425.1 Galeopterus variegatus | reverse complement strand
TATATATATATATATATATTTCAAACATTCCCTGGCTTGAAGTCTGTTCTATCTGTTATAAGTATACCTACTCCTGTCCTTTGTTGGTCTCCATTTGAATGAAATATCTTTTTCCATCCTTTTACTTTCAGTCAGTGTGCATCCTTACAAGTGAAGTGAGTTTCTTGTAGGCAGAATACTGTTGGTTCTTGTTTTATAATCCATTCAATCATTCTGTGTCTTTTATTTGGGGATTTTAATACATTTACATTTTAGAGTTATTATAGGGACTTGTTACTGCTATTTTGTTACTTTTTATCTGGTTGTTTTGTTGATCCTCTTTTTTTCTTTTTCTGATCTTACTATCTTCCTTTGTGATTGAGTGGTTTTCTTTAGCAGTACATTTCTATTTCTCAGTATTTAGTTTCAGTATGTCTCATAAATTTTTGTGTTATGGTTACCATGAGGCTTATGAAAAACATGTCATAGTTATAACAGATTCTTTTAAACTAATAAGAACTTAACTTTGATATCTAAAAACAAAAAAAGAAGAAAGAATTAAAGCCAAGTTTAAGCTTTGACATCATCCCCTCTCCCCTTTTCTACATTTAGTTGTTTCAATTTATATTTTCTAATATTTCCTATTTCTTATCTCTTATATGTTTTTTGCATTTGTTGTCATGTTGGGTTTGTCCTTTAGTCTTCATACTAAAGATGTAAGCAGTTTATTCAACCCCCTTATGACATTGGAGTATTCTGAGGTTGTCTGTGAACTTCCTTTTTTAATGACTTGTGTGCCTTCAAATATTTTCACTAGTCTTTGGCATCATCATCTTTCATATTGAAGAGCTCCTGTTGGCATTTCTTGTATGGAAGTTCTTGTGTTGGTGAATTCTCTTAGCTTTTGTTTGTCTGGGAGAGATTTTATTTCTCCTTCATATTTGAAGGTTAGTTTTACTGGACAGAGAAGAATTATTGGCTGCCAGTCTTTCCTTCAGCACTCTGAATATGTCATCTCTTTATCTTCTGGCCTGTTGAATTTCTACTGAGAAATCTGCTGACAGACTTATTTGGTCTCTATTAAATGTTATGTGTTTCTTTTCTCTTGCTGCTTTCAGTATCCTTTCTCTGTCTTTAGTTTTCAATAAGTTGATTATGAAATGTTTTGGGATTTCCTCCTTGGATTGAATTTGATTGGCGACCTCTGAGCTTCCTATATCTGAATACTCTCATGTTTCTCCATACCTGGGAAATTTTCAGCCACTATTTCCTTGAATATACTTACTATATCTCTTTCTTTTTCTTCTCTTTCAGGTATGCCAATTATGCAGAGATTATTTTGCTTAAAGGAATCCCATATTTGCTGTATTTAAGTTTCATTTTTTCTTATTCTTTTTCTCTTTTTGTTACTGTTATTTCATATGTCTTATTTCAAGCTCACTGATTCTTGCCTCAGTCTGATTAAGTCTGTTGCTGGAGCTTTCTATCAAGATCAAGTTTTTCAGTTCAGATAATGTATTCCTTATTTCTATTTTTTTAAATTGATTCAATTCCTTTGTCAAGTTTGTCATTCTACTCCTGGACTGCTTTCCAGATATCATTTGATTTTCTGTCTGTATTTTCTTGTGACTCCATGAACATCCTTAAGAGGGTTATTTTGAATTCTGTCAGACACTTCATAAATACACTTTTCCTCTGGGTTCATTGCTGGTGCTTAGTTAGTTTCTTTTGATGGTGTCATATTTTTCTCTTCTTTCTTGATCTTTGTATCTTTAAAATGATGCCTGGGCATTTGAGGAGACTTCTACCTCTTCTTGGATTTGTAGTTGCTCTTTGGTGATATTAGACCTTTCCTGGTTAATATCAGACTTTGTCTCTGGTCGTTGGCTTTGGTTAATTCCAGAACTAGGGGGACTTTCTGTGTGGACCAGCACTTGAGTCCTGTGCTTGATCTAAATTACTGCTTTGCTGTTGATTCTCTGGGGAAAGCTTTTGTGCTACTCAGATTTTGTTTTTATTTTATTTTTTTATTGGTTATGAATATTCATGGCATACAGAGAAAATTGTCACCCCTCATGCCTAAGATGTGATGGCCAGAACCATCCTGGCAGCATGCCCATTACCACAAATTGTGATTATACCCTTTGTCCCCCACTCAATTATCCCCCCAACTATTCCTGACCTCCCTCCCCACTACATTTTGTATCCCTAGGTATGTTCTCTTCCTCTGCAAGTCCAATGCACCACTGTGGTCTTTCCTTCCTTCTTTCTCTCTTAGCTCCCACTTATGAGTGAGTACATGTGGTATTTATGCCTCTGTGCTTTGCTTATTTCACTCAACATAAGTTTCTCCAAGCTCATCCACGTTGTTGCAAATGGGAGAATTTCATTCTTTTTTATGGCTCAGATTTTAATTGTTGGCCTTTTAATCACTATGTCTTGCAAAGTCAGATACAGCTGGGCTGTGCAGTAATTCTTGTTTGGTACTGAGTCTCTACATCAAACTGTGCCCCCTGCAGTTCTGTCTCCCTGACCAGTCTCCACTAGGTGGGCCTGTACCAATAGAAAGGCAGATCAGCTACCAACTCTGTGCCCCGATGTTCTCCTGGCAGGTCAGCCTCTCCCCGTGCATCAAAAGCTTCCCACGGGGCTGGCCATAAGTGGGTTTCTTGCCATGAACCACCAGCCTCTGTGTGGCTCCTTTCTTCCATCTGCTGTGAACCTTGCTATGTGGGTCCACAGGAACCCTGTCAGGAGTATTGCTGGCCTGGGGGCTGTTATGGTGTTCTCTTAGGCTATCTTGTCCCCTGTAGACCAATAAACTTCACATAAAGGACTCAGATGTGGCTTTTGTCTGTTCCTGCTCCATATGCTACAACTTTTTTCTGTCCCTCACCAGGACCAGCACTGAAGCAGAGAGGGAAATGGTTGGAGCAGTCCCTTCTTCCTCTCACTGCAGCCTCTCCCACCTTCATGAACTCCACGGGTCTCTCCTCATCTTCCCCGAAGCTCCAGCAATCCCAGGTTGGAAGTCTTTGCTTTTTAATAGTTATAAATTGATTGGATGTGGGAGAGAGTGACTCTGGGGACTGTCTATTCCACTATCTTGATGGTGTCTATGTAGATATTATAATCTAAATGTATCCTATAGTGATGGCTAACCTAGTTATAAGGAAATAAAACAAAACCAAAAACCTCTAATTGTGTTAGGTAACAGGAATATTGATTTATTCTATAGCTACTTTATTGGCTCATTGTGGAAATCATCAGATAAGATAATGTTTAAAGAAGTTTTTGCACATTTCAGAACAAGCTATAATTTATAGAAAATACAGGAACACTTGGAGAAAGGATTTTACAATTATAGGATGATAGGCAGCTATATTTAAGTGAATCAACCTCATATTCTCAAATCACAGTAGTTTAATAATTTATTACTCTTTGTGGTTTCTACTCAGACTTTCCTAGGCAAACCTGATCCAACAACAAAATGCAATCATTAATTATGAGTATTTGCCTCACAAATTGTGCAAATGACATCTTGAGCGGGTGATTTGTCAGATTTCTACCTACTACCACTGTATTTGGCTCACAGCCAACGTAACAATAGCCATTGCCCTTTGAAAACCTTCAACCAATGGGTCCAAAATGAATTTCTACGTTTAGAAAACTAGAAATTATATTTTGGAGTACACCACAGCTTTATCGTTTATCTATCTCTAGTCTAACATCATTTGGAATTTTAGTGCATGCTGTTCTTCAGTGTTATTAGTCATGTATACACACATCTACACATATACCCATGTATGTATGTATACACACATATACACATAGAATAAATGTAGACTAAAATTTCTGGTTTTAAATTTCTCTACCATAAGATTTCTGTTTCTTCTTCCTACTAGAATTAATAGCAATAGTATGACTACATTTGACTTCTCATCAATTCTTTCAATTGTATGGAAAAACAGTCACCAAAAAAACCCATTTTTCTAAATGCTAACTTACTTGGCAAGCTGGAGGATAAGAAGGGAAGGTGCATTTTGCTATTCGCAACTGGAAGAGCTTGGCAGTAACTTAATACTAAGGTTAAATTTCATTTGCAGTATGCAGTTATTCTTATGGGAGTGTCAATGGAATTCTTGACATCTGAAAAGTGCTAAGATACATTTGAATCACTGAGGGAGTAATGCCATAAGAGTGGGAGTACAAATCCCCAAATCAGGGTGTATCTTATTTTCTCCCACTGGAGCTGTCAGTCTGTTAGCTGGATGGCCAATCTCTCACAATAATAGTTGGAATGAGGCCTTTATTCATTTTATGTAAAGGGCAGCTAGAAGACACTTAGGTTTGCAATATAAGAATTTGCAAATATGAATGCTTTGAAAAGAATTCAATGTTACAGTCACATGTACAGTGACTTCCCTCTCAAATGGTTATATCACTGAAACAAGTGTTTTAAAATGACATATTGACTGCAAAATGGTGAAGCCTTTATGGAAAATGGTATGGAGGTTCCTCGAACAATTACAGATAGATCTACCATATGACCCAGCTATCCCACTGCTGGTTGTATACCCAAAGGAATGGAAATCATCATGTCGAAGGGATACCTGTACTGCCATGTTTATTGCAGCACTATTTACAATAGCTAAGAGTTGGAACCAGCCTAAATGCCTATCGATAGATGAGTGGATAAGGAAAATGTGGTATATCTACACAATGGAATACTACTCTGCTGTAAAAAAGAGTGAAATACTACCATTCACAGCAACATGGATGACTTAGAGAAAATTATATTAAGTGAAATATGCCAGGCACAGAAAGAGAAATACTGCATGTTCTCACTTGTATGTAAAAATAAATAAGTAAATAAATGGGGGAGGTGGAAGAAGACACAACAATCACAATAATTCCTTGAACTTGTTAAGTGAACAGATATGATGTTGATGGGGGGTTGGGGGAGGAGGGTTGGAAAAGGAGGAATTGGTAAAGGGACATGAAAATCAGCTACATTGTATATTGATAAATTGAAATTTTAAAAAATTCACACATTCAATGGCATCACCCACATCTTTCCATTGTAATGATCTAGTTTGTGAACTTAAAACATATAGTATAGCCAAACTTCTGTGCACATGCTGCTTTAATATTATTTCAAATGTATATGGTATTCAATCTGGTTAGCACTTGCAGGTATGTGAGTTTTAAGTGTTGTATTATAAATTTCTACAGATTACAGTGGGAGCAAAATCATGAGTAATATGGAATATTGATCACGGTGGTAAAAGCAGGAATGAAGAGAGAAGAATGCAAAGGATAGTGTGGATTTCTGTGTTTTAATATTATACGAACAAATATTACTTTATTAAAGTATCTTGGTTTTTTTGTTTGTTTGTTTGTTTTAAATGTCAAATGATCCCTCCCATTGCTTTTGGAATTTTCTTCATAAGCGTGATACTCTATCTTCTACTTTTAACACCAATTTTAAAGCTGATAGTGACAAATTCTGAAAAAACGTCAGAAGAGTGTTGGAATTAATGAATAAAATTAATCTCTTTAAGCCTATGAAGTAGCATAATATATTAATGAATTTGTTCTCAGAATTCTGCCAGTGGTAGATAATAAATAGATTTCACATAATAAAATTCAGTAAAATTAGTTGTAGAGATTGCTTTAATATGCCTAAAATAGCAACATAAAATAATGGTCTGGTAAGGCAAAGGTGAGGACAGTATATAGGTGTGGGAAGGTTGGCTTTAATATATAAGAGTAGAATTGTAACATAGATCATGTAAAGAAAACTATATGTAACATATATAATTTAATCCTGCCTACTCTGGATTTGCCATTTCCCTTAATCTTAGTTTCCCCCTTTATAAAAGATCTTAAATAATATTGACCTCTCTTGGACTAGAATCTTAAACAATACAGAGGTCAGTGACTTGAGTTCTGTGTCTTATTTTGAGGTGTTCAACCTGCCTGCCCACCTTCTTAATTTTTTGTAGTTGACCTCTATTCAACCTATTTATATATTCTAATTCTGACTTTCTCAAGATTTCTGATAAAGATCATTGAACTTTTTGTAGCTATTCATGTCCTACACTAGTGCAGTTCTGTTATGTTAGGTTTCCTCTCTATCCTTCTTCCTCAAGGTCAAGCAAAAATATTAGACCCCCTTAGTAGTGTTTTGTATTTGTGTAAGGATCCCTCTGTCTCCTCTTCTTAGCTAGATAGGCTTCCCATAACAACGCCTTGATGTCAATTCTCACACACATATACACACACACCCCTTCCCCCACTAAGAAAAAACATTTAGAATTTTATTTATAAAATGAGCAGCAAAAGTAATTGGTTAAACTCACTTTAATTTTTATTAAGATATAATGTCTGCCTTACCCAGTCAATTTCAAAATAATTCAGTGTATTTTAGTATTCCATCTGACTGTAATATTTATAAAACACATAACAGAAAACAGAGACCATATCCCTTCTCAACTTTAGGGCTTCTATCACCACCTACTTTTAGAAAGCCCAACAATATGGTTGCACGAGTAAATAAGGATTCCTTCACCTACTTTTATCTGCAGCAGGCAAATAAGAGTTCTTAAATCCATTCAGTAAAATAAATGCAGTCTCAGTGTCTGGGAAAATAATGACAATGACAATCCTTGAGTTTCTTTCAGATGTTTTGCCACAAGGGAAATGCCAAGCAGAGCATGCTTGGTACATTTTATCTTAATTACGGATCTAAATGCAAAATCCTCTGGGGCATCTTGTGCATCTGCATCTGTCTCTTGATAATATGTCTAAATATTCAAGAGAGTTTTGTTTTGCTGCTTCTGTAAAGTGGCTACGGGTTCTGTACAGATTGAAATAGAGTACTGGGACAATGAGATCTCAAAAATAAATCTAGGTTTATTCCAGCAAAAGAAGGAAAAGACTCAAGATTTAGGTTCTGGAAGCATATGGAATACTTATCTTACAGGACCTCTGTTAGGAACTTCCACATGTTATTACTTGCCACTCGTATAACAATCTTGTAAATCCCTTGACTTTTTCCAATGGTTCCCACATCTTAAGCAAGTTTTTAATGCAGGAACTCTTAATTTTAAATCCAACATCATAGGCCTTTCAATGCATGCTATGTTCATTTTAAAAAATTTGTTTGATGTATGTTTTTCTATATACAGTATCATGTCATCTGCAAATAGAGATGGTTTGACTTCATCTTTTCCAGTCTGGATTCCCTTTATTTCTTTCTCTTGCCTGATTGCTCTGGCTAGTACCTCCAGTACTATTTAAATACTAGTGGAAAGAGTGGGCATCTTTGCCTTGTTCCTGTTCTTAAGGTAAAAGCCCTCAGTTTTTCCCCATTCAGGATGATACTGGTGGTGGACTTGTCATAAATGGCTTTTATTGTGCTGAAATACTTTCCTTCTATACCTAATTTGTTGAGAGTCTTTATCATGAATGGGTGTTGAATTTTGTCAAATGTTTTTTCAGCATCTATTGAGATAATAATATGGTCTTTGTCCTTGAGTTTGTTGATATGATGTATCACATTTATTGACTTTCATATGTTGAACCATCTTTGCATCCCTTGGATGAATCCGACTTGATCATAGTGTATAATTTTTTAATGTGTTGCTGTACTCTGATTGCTAATATTTTGTTGAGGATGATGTAGATTCTTAACATTTAAAAAATAAATAAATAAATAAAATCCAATTTCGATTGTATCTGTTTTATTATGTGTCATATAATCTTGGCCAGAATATGAAGTGTAAAGTGTATACTTGCTTCAACTTTTTGTATCTGGAAATTACTTGAATTTCCTTAAATGCTGGGCTTTCTCATACCTGCATGTCTAGGTGTTTTGAGTTTACTAATATTTGGAAGTTACTAGGATTTAATAACATGTATATAACAATAGTATGTTTTCTATTGCTATTAATGCATTCCTAATGGGTTGTTCACCTCATGTAAAATAGTATAGTGCAGTGATTCTTAAAATTTTGCATATGTCCAAATCAGCTAAGGTACTTCTTTAGACCCAGATGACTATGTTTAAATCAACCCCAAAGTTTCTGCTCAGTAGGGTAGAATGGGGCCTGAAATTTTGCATTTTTTTATGAGTTAAGAGATAATACTGGTGTTGCAGGTCCTGGGACTACATATTGATAAAATTGGTATAGAACATTAAAGGATCAGCTTCAAGACTATTTTGCTTTTGTTGCTATTGTTGTTGCTGCTGCTGTTGTTGTAGGAGGGATTCAAGAATAAATTACACAAAATAATTAAAAGAGCCTGTCTCTGTGGAAATTTAGAAGTTGTACTATGTGCTGGGACGTAGATAGAGGCCAATAGGAAGAAAAAGTTAGAGTGTAGCAGAGTAAAGTGAGGTCTATTTAACCTTCCATAACTGACTTCTGTATGAATGACAGCTATGCTGACATATGTGCTAGGTGGCTCGATGTAGTTTTAATGATATTTTAGAGATGCTTAAATCTTGGAAATAGCATTAAGTAGTTGCTGGGCCAAAGGGTACTCAGAATAAGACTTGTGCTAATGTCTGAACATCTCTTTCTGTTGAAGCAAGACCTAAGCAAATTAATCTCACAGGTAACAATAAGATCGCGGCAGTGTATCTGAGCTCCACTAGATTTCTTTCACTTTGAAATTCTATCAATATGTTTCCAACCAATTCATATGCTTTAAATGGACATGCTTGTCTGCATGGCAACCCACACCTGGTACACAAATCTATTTGAGGACTTCATGCTAAAATACCTCCTTCTGGCATTTTTCTCCATCTCATTTAAAAAATCCTGGTTACTGATATTAACCTGTGTTCGTGTTCTCAACATTCTTTAGATTTGAAATGCATTATTTTCTTAAGACCTCAGGATAAATATTCAGATATGTCTTCTCTGGTTTTATTGTTTTAAGGTACTTGGTAAAAACCAAGGCCATGACAGTTGCCTATGTACGATGCTACAGGTATTGAGAGCAAAACTCCAATTCTTTGTGATCATACATGTGTGTGGGACTCGAACAAATCCATTTATTCCAGCATTTAGGAATTTTGTGAAGGCTAATTACCTGTTATCATCTACTTTCATTATTGATTGGGTACTTTAGCATTTTTTTTTCTGAAAAAATGGTATTTCTACACTGCCAAGTTCAGGATTAAACATGTACTATGTACTCATAAATATTCAATGATTTATTGGTTGTATGACAAGTGGGGTAGGAATGTATTTTAGTGGGGTATGTATATATTAAACACATTGGTAAAAGACACAAGGAGAAGTTTTCTATACTTAAATAATGGGATCAGGATAGATTAATATCACCTCTTTTTCTTCATTCTTCCCTTTCTGCTCTTTCTTAAATTAAATTTAAAAATAGAATGAATGTAAAAGGTCAACAAAAATATAGGAATTCCTAGTGCTTGAGTCAGTTTTATTTCTTTAAATACTGGATTAAAAAATAAAACACTTGAAGTATTTCTCCTGTGCAGATGATCCCCAACTTTGACTTATGATTTTTTGTCTTCATAGTGGTGCAAAGGCAAAACACATTTAGTAGCAGCTATACTTTGAGTACCTATACAACCATTCTGTTTTTTCATTTTCAGTAAAGCAGTCAATAAATACATGATGTATTGAACATTCTACTATAAAATAGGCTTTGTAGTATACAATTTTGGCTAACTGTTGGCTAATATGAGTGCTCTGAGTACATTTAAGGTAGGATAGGCTAAGCTATGATGTTTGGTAGGTCAGGTTATTAAATGCATTTTCAAATTACAATATTTTCAACTTACAATGGGTTTATTGGGATTTGACCCCATCATAAGTTGAGGAGCAACTTATTATTTATTGCTCACTCCCCAAGGAAAACACTTTTCCAAAAAATCTTATCTCCAGGTTAATGGGTTCTCTGTTTCATTTCTTGACTCACATAAACACAAAAATAATAAGAAAAAAATCCCAATTTTCAAGCACATAATGTGAATATCATAAGCCCTATAAAGTGGAAGAAATTAAACAATAATCTGTCATTAGTGTCCTTTTCAGAAATTTTCATAACCACAAATCCCTAGGGTTTCATGTTTAACAGGTAAAAGAAGCAATTCATTCAATTCTTCATTTTCTTTATTATTTTTTCCCACTCATAAGGGCTGATTTTCTACTGTGTTTTTACTAAGGTATTGTGTTAGATGACCAAGAATTACCTGGTTTAAGGCAAAATAGCCGTAAAGAAGGTAGGCGGGATCCAGTTTTTTTTTTTTTTTTCTTCCCTACCTCCTTCAGCCACATTTCAAAAAAAGAAAATAAGGTAGCCCTCCAAGTTTTAACTTATAAAATAGCCATTAGAAAGGGCATATCATCCATATTCAAAGCTCATTTTAAAGGTAAGATGTGTCCCAGGACAATATTTTAAGGCATCAATAAATACAGTGAAAATGTCTATTCAGGTGGAAACATAAAAATAGGTTAGATCAAAGACCCGAACACTGGCGGGGATCTTAATGGCTTGGGGCATACACATGTGTCTTAATGTAGAAATTCTATACATACTTGGTTAGACTTCCAATTATAATTTGATCTCCAAACTCCATTTATCTGCATGAATAAGAATGCCCTGATCAATGAAGATAAGTATTTTATTTCTTGATGGTTATACTTAGCTATCGTAAACTAGTTTTTGGTCTTTGCACTTCTATCGTTTATCAATTTTGTGATCCCAAATGACACCATGGGGGTGAGCACCTCACATTGTACCAAATCAGAGGGTTTAAACATATACTGCATGTCCTGCTTGGAATATGGTGAAACCTGAAAGTGTATTTATTCCTGTGTATACATGTGTGAATGTCTGGTTAGAAGGTCCCAATGACACAACGCTGCTCACTTATGCAACTACTTCACATGCAAGGTCTTGCAATCAAATGATTGTAATATATTGTGAGTATGTTGTAAAATGCAGCATGAAATTTGTTCATGTTTTACAACAGGAGGGGTCAGAGAAACATTCTTAAAAAGAAGCATTTAAAGTAGTAATAAGCCCCAAATAACTGAAGACGAATGTTTGGGACCTGAACACACATGGTATTTATGATGTTTTAAGAGTAGATAATGACTGAAAAAAGATTGCAGAGAACTGAGGACTGAACTTTCAGATAGCTACACATCTGAAAGGTAAAAGAAAGAATAGGAGTTAGTAAAGGACACACAACTGTGGTCAGAAGATAACTGAAAGTATAATTATGGTATTAAGAAAGATAGGAAGGGAAAAAAGTCCAAGAACAGAGTATCTCATATTAGGATTATTAGACTTGTACAGAAAATTCTTCTAGGCCCAGCAAACCAAAAATGAAAAAAACACAAAAAGACCTAAAAAGCAATTGCATACAGGAGCTACAGATAATTGCTGACATTTAAAAGAAAAAAGTTTCAGTACTTGCTTCTCAAAATATAATACTGAGCTGGCAGGGCCTTCTTATTATTAACGTTCTTACGACTCTTCCTATCCTAATTGGGCAATATAGCCCTCCCCTTAATTCATTTTATGGCATTAAAATCATCTCTACTTTCAAAGTTTTCCAAAAATAATTATGTGATATAGGATCAAGTGGGAATAAAGATCTGTAGGGAAAATTTCACAGTTTTCTCTTAGCAATTGTATTCTTATTATCTTGATACAAAACTCCATTTACTTTCATAAAGTATTCCTCTCTCCCATGGACTGTATGAAAAAATTCAATTTCTCACATATGATTGATTTCCATTTGTAGACCTTTTGAGACAAAATGTGGAATATTTCTTGACAGAAATTAGTATTTTTTCTTCCAAATAAATGGAAAATCATATTCAGAAAACATCTCCATTTTACAGATTTTTTTTTCTATGAGTACAGAAAAATAGTCCTCACAATATTTTTGATTTACGTTCTTGTTTTCTGTCAGTAATAAGACTGAATTTGGAGTTTTCAAGTTGTTAAAATTTTTATTTTCTAAAAGCTGCAGCACATACTACACCCGTTTCCTGCTGAGACTGAGGGAACAATTCATGGGACTGGAACACAATCTCAAGCTGTTCTTGTTCTAAGGCCAGCCTCCAAGTACATGAACAATCCTGCCTGAGAATTCTGATGCTGAACACAACAGCCTCGTTTCTTTTCAGGATTAGTTTCTTGTTCCTTACACAGTTTTGCCTGTGATCTTATGCCTCACTCTGAGAATGTTATAGCTCCCGATGTGTACAGAAACCCAGACAGTCTTCATAGGAAGTGTCCAACAATGAGATTGGCTTAATGCCAATTAAGAGTAAGTGGAGTTGGTTGGGTGGGTGGTAATGGAGCTCCAGGCTTTGGTAGGGGGAATATAGGCCTGTAGTAAAGTGGAGGGCAAACCAGTGGTTAGAAGAACAACCAGCTGACAAATCCCTCCCCCTCCATAATCTGATAACAACAGGGGCTGCAAGCCTGATGGATAAAAATCTGAGGTAGAAAAGAAAGGATTGCAATAGAAGAATGAACAAATACCTTAGTGGTTTTGACCTACCGAATGTCAACATAGTTGCAGGATTGCTCTTAACTGAGATTGAACTGGATTCATATCTGTCTGGGATATTTCTACTGAGTGATGTGCAGGCAACACAGGGCATCCACATCCGTGAGTTTGTTTGCGTGGAGAAGAAGATTTCTGAGAAGAGCACTGGAGGAGAGAAGAGGCAGAATATACACGGAGGGGAAGAAGTGCAAGATTTTCTCTGCCTAACACACTGCTGTGGGCAGTGTCTGAATCCCACCATGAGAGGACTTGCAGGCAGAAATGGTCTTTATTTGTAAATTACTCTGTGAGATCCAGGGAAGCAAGAGGCACTGCGCAACTTCCCAAGTGAAAAAGTGTGACACAGTGGGAGAGAGACAAATAATCTGCTGACGTTTTCAAGGAAGTCTCTGTACACTCAAGTGTTCAAAACTTTCAGAGAGCAGCCCTGCTATTTGAAATGGTCTTCACAGCCATGGCAACAGCGAAGGACATCCAAAAAATTGGCTAACAATAACAAAAGATTGAGGGGTAAGAGTGTGGTGGTTACTGCACGATGACTATCTCTGATAGATCAGTTCAAGGGCACTTATGCAATGCCCTCTGCAGATAAAATTAGAGGGTAGGTTCCATGCCAGGTCATGCTAGGAAAGAACCTGTAGAATTAGATTGATCCTGTCATGATGTTAACAATATTAGGTTATTTTTCTTAGGATAATCGCCACTATTAAAATCTGATTTTAGAACATTGTTATCTTTCTCTGACAAAAGGCAGGTCAATAAATGTCACAATTAGAATAAATAATATAAATTAGATTTCCCCTGCTGATGAGGTATTTTTTGTATACTGAAAGGTGTCCACTTATTTAAGCTTATAGATTTTCTATATCTTACAACAACTGGTTTGAACACTGATACTAGAGTTCTTAAATAATAGCAGCATCAAAAAATATGACAAGACCTGTTATATATTCCATATGTAAATACAGGGAATGGTAAACATTTTTGAGCAAAGAATGTGTGTGCTATTTATTAATAAGATTGATCTCCAGTTTATGTTTTTTGCTCTCACTTTGGCAGTCTTTTTCATGCTAAATGTGTAAAATACCTTCAGGCTTTCAGAATCAGTCCAATCAAACTTATAGAAAAGTAGTCTTAAAGGGATAAAAGGAAAAATAGGATTTTCAAGTACTGTCACCTGGAAAGGGGACACATGATAGAAAAGATGGAAGAGGGACATGGTAGAGTGATGTACAGTTTCTGCTTCAACTCCATCAATTAGGATAGTTACAATAAGGACAAGTATTAAACCATGCAGTAGGTAGACTTCATGAGAGAGAATGCCCTCTTCGTGAAGAAACACAAAGGCCACCAATAAATCTGTAAGGTGAACTCTACAAACTTAAGTACAATTATCAAGGTTAACAATAACTAGAGGTACAATGAGTCATCATTCAGAATGAACCTTATCCCTCCCAGAATAGCTTTCTGTTGATTAGAGGACACAAAAGCTCAGTTTTAACTATGTGGCATTTTCTTTGGGAGGTAGCCTTGATGTTACAGAAAAAGCTGGGACAGTTCTCAGACTGATCACAACATAAATTTGATTTGATATTTTGACATGCTCCTTGTGTAGGACTTAATGATGCCTACATATTTAAGTTCCTCAGATAAAATCCAGAAGGCAGTCACGTGTACAGTTCTTCTTGCAAACTACTCAAGATATTTTGTGAATTTAGTCAGGGTATCAATTGATCAATCAATCAGTACCCAAAGTTTGTTTTTTTTTGTCACTAATGGCTAGTGTACTATTAAATTTATGCAGTGTGTTAAACTTAAGAAGACTGTATCCAATAACTTAAAGCTATCCACAGAAAATATGTATTGATTAGAGCAAAAATAAGCACAGTTTATAAAGAAGTGATAACAAAGGAAGAACAAATGGCTTTAGACAGCTCAATGCACATAGCTTCATATGTTCACATTTCATCAATATTAGGAATCAATTGATGTACTTAAGAATGTCAGGGAGGAATTACAATCGAAAAATAGAAAAGCAAATAAAGAGCTTCAGTGCTAGAAAATTTTGCTGTGATTTATGAGGACAAAACACTGAAAACTGATTTGATGGAACAGAAGAATGTGTAAAATACGTATTAGTGTTACTACTTTGTTAAATTAAATTAGACCTCTCAAGATTTAAAGTAAACCTTTCTCTACCACCAACACACATTTTATCTAGTCTTTTGAAAGTCTTGTTTTTGTTTTTGTTTTTTTTATGTGCAGATGAGAAGGGAAAAATTTATTGAAAATCTTTTTTACCTGGATTTTCTAGATATTGGAAATGTCCTCTTTTTATTCAGGAAAACTGGGAATTTTAGGACATGAAATAGCAGGATAAAATTCTCCCACTAAACAAGTAAATGCTGTCACGTATGCTAGGGAAGGATTTTGTTTTGAGCGATCCAAAAAACAATTGCAATGGGAGACTTAAAAGGACAAGGATTTCACAAGGAATTAGAAACATGGTTTTCATTTGCTTTTTAAAAACAAGGCTTTTTCTGTTTTCATGAAAAAGATATATGCTCATTATTAAATAGATAATCAGAACAAACAAGTTGAAAGAAATAATCAACAAATAACTGTATTTCTTAATTTTCTGTTCAGTGGTATATTAGTAAACTGGCTCTCTATTAAAAAAAAAAAGTTGTATTTGCCAATTTCTGTGGTGTAAATGCTCCCAGCATGGTCAATTTTTAGCTACTGATAGATTAAAAACCAGCTTGCAAAATTCCTGAAAATGTATTGATTAACTCACATTAGTTGGTATATTACAGCTTTTGTGCATCACTCAGGATATAAACGCTTCATTGAGTATGGCTACAGACAGCGTGTAATGTTTTCATGAGGAGAAAAAGGATGGATAGATAGATAAGTTGGTATACAGCTTTTTATAATTTTTTAATTAACATATAAAAATTATGTGTATTTATTGTGTAGAACATGATGTTTCGAAATATGTGTACATTGTGGAATGGCTAAATCAGGCTAATTAGCATATCCATTACCTAAAGTGCTTATAATACTTTCATGGTGAGAACAGTTAAAACCTACTTTTTTTTTTTTTTTTTTTTTTTTTTTGTCTTTTTCCGTGTCCGGCGACGGATCGCAACCCTCAGTGTTGCCCCCGTACCGGACCGGGGACCGGCAACGGGATTGCAACCCTTGGCGTTGCTCCCGCGCCTCGCTCAGCCAGTGAGCGGGAACCGGTCTGCATGTGGGATCCGAACCCTCGGGCGGGAGCGCTGCCACGCTTCCCAAGCGGCGCACTATCCAGTGCGCCACCGGGCCGGCCCCAAAACCTACTTTTTAAAAAATTTTTTTAGCAATTTTCAAGTATACAAGTTGTTATTAACTATAGTCACTTTGTTGTATGATTCATCTCTTATACTTATTCCTCCTTAACTGAGATTTTTTTTTTTATCCATGCATCAATATTTCCCACCTCAGCCCCTTTTACTTTAGAACCACCATTCTATTTTACACTTCTATGAGTTTGACTTTTTTAGATTTCACACATCAGTGAGATCATGTGGTGTTTTTCTTTCTGTGTCTGGCTTATTTCACTTAACAAAATGTCCTCCAGGTTCATCCGTGTTGTTGCAAATGGCAGGATTTCCCTCTTTTTTAAGGCTGAGTAGTATTTCATTGTGTAGACAATCCTCCCTGGTACACATGGGGATAGGTTTGACACCTCTTGCAGATACCAAAATCTGCAGATGATCAAGTCCATTACAAAATATGAAGTAGTATTTGCACATAACCTACACACATCATCCCATATGCTTTAAATCATCTCTAAATTACTTAAAATACCTAATACAATGCAAATTCTATGTACATAGTCATTATACTGTATTTTATTTGTATTATTTTTTATTGTTGTATATTATTTTGATTTTTTTTAAAGAATATTTTTGATCTGCAGATGCAGAACCTACAGATAGCAAGGGCCAGCTGTACATACCATATTTCCTTTATTTATTTGATGGACACTTAGGTTGATTCCATATCTTGGCTATTGTGAATAGTGCTTTAATTAACATGGCAGTACAGATATGTCTTCAGCATACTGATTTCATTTTCTTTGGATATATACCCAGTAGTGGGATTACTGTATCATATGGTAGTCCTATTTTTAATTTTTTGAGAAATCTCTCTACTATTTACTACAATGCCTGTACCAATGTACATTCCCATGAACAGTGTTCAGGGGTTCCATTTTTCCTTCATCCTCACCAACACCTGTTATCATTCATCTTTCTCATACTAGCCATTCTAGAATGTGTGAAGTAATATTTCATTGTAGTTTTTTATTCGTATTTCCCTGATGATTCATAATATTGAGCATTTTTTATTATACCTCTTTGGCATTTGTTTATCTTCTTCTGAGAAATATCTATTCAGGTCCTTTGATCATTTGTTAATCAGTTTTGCTTTTTTTTTTCTGTAAAGTTGTTTGAATTTTTTATTTATTTTGAATGTTAACCCCTTAACAGATATATGGTTTGTAAATATTTATTTTTTCTTCTATAGATGGTCTCTTCATTCTGCTGATTTTGCTTTTCTTTCTTTTTTTTTTTTTTTTGGCTGTGTAGTTAATTTTTGTATATGGTATGAGATAAGGACCTAATTTTTTTCTTCTTCAAGAGAATATCCAGTTTTCCCACCACCATTTATTGACAAGACTGTCTTTCCCCATGCATGTTCTTGGCATCTTTGTTGAAAATCAATTGACTATAAATGTTTGTATTTATATGTGGGCTCTTTATTCTGTTCCATTTGTCTATGTGTTTGTTTTTTTGCCTATACCTTAGTAGTAGTACATATTTTAAAATCAGGGAATGTAATGCCTCTGGTTCTGTATTTTTTTCTTAAAATTGCTTTGGCTATTTGGGGTCTTTTGTGATTCCATACAAATGTTAGAGGGTTTTTTTTTTTTTTTTCCTATTTCTGTGAAAAATGACATTGGAATTTTGGTGATGATTGCATTGAATCTCTAGATTGCTTTGTGTAGGATGGACATTTTAACAATATTAATTCTTCCAATCTGTGATCACAGGGTATATATGTGTTTGTGTTGTCTTCAATTTATTTCATCAGTGTTTTGTAGTTTTTAGTGTACATGTCTTCTATCTTGTTTAAACTTATGCCAAAGTATTTTATTTTATCTTTTTTTAGCTATTGTAAGTAGGATTTTTTGGCAGGGCAGGATAATTTGTTAGTGTACAGAAACTCTACTGATTTTTGTATGTTGATTTTGTATCTTGCAACATTGCTGAATTTGGCTCTTAGTTCTTATAGTTTTATACCAGAGTCTTCAGAGTTTTCTTTAACAAATAATTTTATGAGAATGGGCACCAAATTTTTACTTGATTATGTGTGTGTGTGTGTGTGTGTGTGTGTGTGTGTGTGTGTGTGTGTGTATATATATATATAAATGGAGGAATTAATAAAATTCAGATTGCTATTTCTTGACTATGAGAGTGATATTGTCTAAAATTAACATCTAAATTTAAGAAAATACATTCTGAAAATTGTTAAATTTTTGAAAGTTTTTTTTGTTTGTTTTAGGTTGTCCAAATTGTTGAACAAAGTGGTTTTCATTAAAAGAACAAGAAAGTTGTTAGTTATTACACTTCCTCCCAAATTTTTATGCTGTTACTTTTGCTGAGGCAGTATTACAACATTTATATTTTCTTCTCTAACCATAATTCCTTAAATTATTAAATCGTGTTGCTATAATTATATGACAACCATACACATTAGGAATAACTTTATCATAATTTCCCCCTTTCCTGGATTTTTTTTCTTTTAAAATTTATTTTAATTCATTTCTTGGTTCCTGGGTTTTATCATGAAAAATATTTATGTATTTTTCAAGAAAGGATGATGTATGGTAGTTACTTTTATACTCAAACAATACTTAAGTGGAATTAATGTTTTTACCTCATATTTTCATTTTCTTAAAATTTTGTAGACAAAGTATATGGGATCATTTAGCAATGAAATTCCTACAGTGTGTGAACATTTAAACTGAAGAAAATTTTTAGTTGTTTTCTTTCTTCTGATAGAGTCAATTAAATTTCTGGTACTGAAAGCATTCCTGGAAGCTAGCTGGTTAGCTCCATTGGCAAGAGTGCAGTGTTATAACACCAAGGTCAAGGGTTCAAATCCCTGAACTGGCCAGCCACCAAAAACAAAACAAAACAAAATAAAAACTGATTAAATCATTCCACAAAAATGGTAGATTCCCATTTCGTGATGTTTCACTTATTTCTCCACTTAATATGCTTGGGCAGATAATAAGTTTGGACAACCCTACTTAATATATGGCATGAAGAAGCCTTACTTCATTAGGTCTTCCCTTGGTATTGCCAAAGTCTGCTTCAGTATATAAACACTTTCTTTTAAGTGAACATTTTTGGTACCAGTTAGTGTGCTGCTGATGAAGTATGAGAATAAAGGCAGGCAGTGTTTTAATGTATCAGAGTATTATTTTTCTTTCTTTGTTACTTTCCAAAGCACATAAGAGTTCTTCCATTTCCAGTTTGTTCAATGTTAGGTCATTTTTGGATGATTGAAGAACTATTTTGTGCAATCATCTTTAAAAATGCATTTTAGACAGACTAAAATGTTCTCTAATAGAATTGCAAGGGATAGAATAATGGACATGCATATTGCATATATCTCCTCTGCTCACACACATGCTCCATTGTCTTATTGGAAATCCCTGGAGGGGGGGAACCCACAAGTTCTAGAATAAAAATATTGACTATTTCAAGATGGTGATAACACAACATGAAACCAAGTGTGGGACCATTCTGATCAGATGACCTTGTGCAACTGTACTAGCTACATACCCATCAGGTTGGACCTACTGATCATGTTGAAAGAATGAGGACATGGGACAGATGAATTCTGGCAGAATTTGAGCTATGAAATAACTATTAATTTTTAGTTGCAGAATTATAAAAATGGAAGAGAACTTCTGCAGTAGTCCACTTCTGTTGATTATAACAAAATAGCTGGAACAGGCTAATTTATAAAGAAAACAAAATTTATTGCTGTAGTTTCAGAGGCTGGTAAGTCCAAAGTCCAGGGAACATATCTGATGGGGGTCTTGGTGATGGCAACAGTGACCCAAGGATCTCACATGGCAGAAATGGTGTAGCAGAGAGAAAGACTCTTCTTACATGATCTCCTTTTAAAGCCCTCAGAAACATGCCCATTATAACCATTATTAATCCATTCACTAGGGCATAGCTCTCAGAATCTAATCACCTTTCAAGGCCCTACCTTTCAATTACAATAATAGGATTTCTCACCCTCTTGACTGTCACAGTGAAGATCAGTCTTCTAATACATAAAACTTTGGGCACACAATTCAATCCATATCACCTTCTAAATCATCTAATCCAATGTAGATATTAACATTGTTGCAAAACAAATACAAAACTTCAGAGATACTGATTACTACAATGATTCTTATGAAGCTACTCCCTATAGCCCTTTGACTCTCTCAGAACCTTGGGGTACTTCTTGGAAAGACTGGGTCTGGGTGAAGTTCCACAATGTTCTCCATGGTAGTCTTGTGAGCAAAGAGAGACTGAAGACAGATAGTTTGAAAGGTATGGGTAGATGAGGGCACAGGCACCCAAATATGTTTAATTTATTTAAAGTTGTTACTGTTGTAGGTTTTTTGTTTATATTTTCCATTTTCCTTGAAGTTTTATCCTCACTATAAATGATTATTTAAAAAAAACCTGGTAAATTACTAAAATAACTAAATTGAATTTATATAAGAAAAAATTTATTGATATTAATAACTGAATATTAGAAGAAAGAGTAGACTGAACAAAGCTGAGGAGAGGTATGGGTTTCAGGCTATTACCCAGATTTATACATCGAATCATATGAAGACATAAATACATGCAATTTAGAATGAGAACACAAATAATGTGCCTAATAGGAATTCCAGAAATGAAGAAAACAAATAAAAAGTGAAAGGGAGAAAAATTAATGTTCAAAGACAAAATTTCTATTACCAGAAAAAGAAAAAGAAGACATGTCCTGGTCTTGAAGAATCTCATGCTTCCACTACAAGACAAGAAAAAAAAATGATATTCAGGAAAATTATAGAAAATTATGTGGCACCAGAGACAAAAGGGAAAATGTAATTAACAAGAAAGAGAAAGCTTACTTAGATTTAAAATTATATGGATACCACATATATGAGTATTAACAACAAAATAGATGTAAATAAGGAATGTTTTCAATTGGGACTGAATTTGAAAAATTTTTAATTAAAAATAAATATTAAGAACTCTAGTAATCAAGTTTGAAGTTGAAAAATTTGTAGTGTTTGGGTTTCAGTAGAGAGTTTACTGAATATAGAAAAAAATGGGATATAAGGAATAATGCTGAAATAAAAAATGAGTTAATGTTGATAAGTCTAAGAATGATATTGTAAAAAAGTTAATGACTAATGTGGGAGTAATTCAAATATTATAATCTAAAGTTACTAGAGAACTGAATGTGGTAGGTACTGGGGAATTTCTTAAAATTTTCAAGTCTGATGGATTCTTCTATAGCAGCATAAAATTTCTAAAAAGATTTGTATCTTTCTGTCAGGCATACTTATTAAAATATTAATGGCATCTACAAAAATATAGAAAGATGAAGAACAGGAGAAAAATAAATTTTAAAAAAACATATCAAACTAAAAAAGGTTAAGAAATGTGAAGTGAAGACACACATAAAAGTATGTGAAATTGATTACACAAACTAAAGTGGCAGAAATATTTTCAAATACATCAGTAATCAAAAATGCTTAAAATGATTACAATTAAAGGAAAAAAACTATCGATAAAAATTTATGCAATTATTTAGCATGCATATCTAAAACACAAAAATAAAGCCCAAAATGTTAACTATCTGGCCCTTTACAGAAAGTTTGTCAGCTCTGGCTTTTATTCTTTAGAAGAAAAATATAGAAGACTGCAAAGTTGACATTAGAGTAGATTTGAACTATTTTAAAAGCCTCAACGTAATGAAACATTAAAAGAAGAGCAAAAATTTTACTACATTAACAACAATCATACTATGTACAGGATACTGGTGTAAATGAAAATTAGGAATAAGTCAGAGGCTTTAAGTTATGTATAATGCACATAACTGACAAGGGATTAGTAATCAGAAACTGTATAGAACTTCTATGAATTAACAATAAATAACCTAAAAAGAAACTGAATAATTGACATTAAGTGATTTCAAAAAAACGGATGGCCAACAGATATATCAAGAAATGTCTGTCCTAACTAAATAAGTACAGAATTGTATAATTAACTACATTACCATTGAACAGCATCGGAATGGTCAAAAACATTAAAAATCTGATATATAGATATTCTGATAAGAATGTAGAAAGGAAACCCTTCTGACACAAGTGTAAATTGCTGCAATTTGAAGAGCCATTTATTAGTACACATTTAGATTGAATGTATACTTGTGCTCTGACCCCACAATTCCATTCTAACTATATTTGATCTATGAAAACTATCACAAAGTCCTAAAGGAAAACGTACTTAGAGACATTTATTGAAGCATTGCTGGCAGTGGTAAAGTAAATAAATTAAACCAATTAATTTTCAATATATTAATGGATCTATATATTGTAGTATGTAGTAGAATTTCATATAACACTCAAAATTAATGATCTAATCCCCTAATTATCTACAAGCACAAATATCAAAAAAGCAAAATAAAGAGGAAAAGAAGTGAGATGCAATGGCATGCCATGGTCCATGAGTACAGAATTCCATCAGACCTACAGTGCATGGAAGTTTAGTAAGACCCAAAGCAAATACAAGGTAAGCATGTGATATCTACGACTTAGTAAGCAGATGTGCTGACATCTCCAACTAGCCATACTTTCCATTTAAATAAGAACTTTATTGAAATGCAGAAAGAATGTAATACCCTTCTGAGATACACAAATCATCAAGGAATTCTACCATATTTTGCCTCAAACTTGTGTTATATTCCTGTATTAGCCAACAATTTATGCAGGGACAATGACATAAAAGGAAAGGAAAAAGTGAAACAACTCATATCATCTTTTCCTTTTTGGACTTCCTTACTCATCAACAATTTGAAAGTAGATAGTATTGGTGGGATATGTACATGTCAATAAGTAAAATAAAAGTAATTGAGTCAGTTTTGTGCAGTATTCAGTATCCTGGAAAGAATGAAATTTATTTAAAATATAAATTGTATGACATTGGATGACATGATTTTATATAAAGAGAAACCTAAAGACTCTACCAAAAAAAACCCCTTCTAGACCTGATAAACAAATTCAGCAAAGTTTCAGGATACAAAATCAATACACAAAAATCAGTAGCATTTCTATACACCAACAACAAACTAGCAGAAAAAGAAATCAAGAAAGCTATCCCGGGCCGGCCCGGTGGCACAATGGAGAGTGCGCCGCTTGGGAGCATGGCGGCGCTCCTGCCAAGGGTTCAGATCCCATGTGGAGACCGGTTCCCGCTCACTGGCTGAGCGCAGTGTGGGAGCAACACCGAGGGTTGCGATCCCGTTACCGGTCAGTAAAAAAGACAAAAAGAAAAAAAAAAAGAAAAGAAAAGAAAGCTATCCCATTCACAAGATCAACAAAAAAATAAATTACCTACCAATAAATTTATCCAAGGAGGTGAAAGATCTCTGCAATAAAATCTATAACACACTGATTAAAGAAATTAAAGAAGATATCTTCTTTAAAATACATTCCATGCTCACGGATTGGAAGGATCAATATCACCAAAGTGACCATACTATCCCAAATGATCTACACATTTAGTGCAATCCCAATCAAACTATTTCTTCACAGGAATAGAAAAATCAGTTCAAATATTTATACAGAACAGCAAGAGACACCCAATAGCCAAGGCAATCCTCAGCAAAAAGAGAAAAAAGCAGTGGGTATCACACTCCCTGACTTCAAAAAATATTGCAAAGCTATAGCAATGAAAACAGCATGGAACTGGCATGAAAACAAACACATAGATCAATGGGACAGAATAGAGAATCCAGAAATAAATCCACGTACCTACAGCCAACTAATTTTTGACAATGGGACCATGAACATACATTAGGGAAAGGACAGCCATTTCAATAAATGGTGCTGGAAAACTTGGAAATCGAAATTTAGAAGAATGAACCTAGACCCCCATCTCTCACCATATACCAAAATCAATTCAAATGGATTAAAGACTTAAATGTAAGACCCCAAACAATAAAACTTGTAGAAGAAAATAAGGAAAAATCACTTCTGGGCATAGGTCTGGGCACAGACTATGAATAGTACAGCAGAAGCACAGGGAACAAACGCAAAAATCAACAGATGGGATTATATCAAACCAAAAATCTTTAGAACAGCAAAGGGAAACAATAACCAGAGCAAAAGTACAACTTGGAGAATGGGAGAAATTATTTGCAAACAATGCATCCAACAAGGGATTAATAGCCAGAATACACAAATAACTCAAAGAATTCAATAGTAAAAGACCAAATAATCTGATTTAAAAATGGGCAAAAGAACTAAGCAGACATTTTTCAAAGGAAGACATACAAATGGCCAGCATGCATATAAAAAAATGCTCAATATTGCTAATCATCAGAGAAATGCAAATCAAAACCAAAATGAGATATTATCTCACTCCATTTAGAATGGCTATTATCAATAAGACAGGAAATAATGAATACTAGCAAGGATGTGGAGAAAGGGGAACTCTTTTATGTCATTGATAGGAATGTAAATTAGTACAGCCACTATGGAAAACAGTATGTGGATTTCTCAGACAACCACAGGCTGAATTACCATGCGATCCAGCAATCCCACTACTGAGTGTATATTCAAAGGAATGAAAATCAACAAGTCAAAGGGACATCTGCACTCCCTTGTTTATGAGGGTCAAAAGTTGTAACCGACCTAAATGTCCTTCCACGGATGATTGGATAGAGAAATGTGGGCTCTATACACAATGGAATACTACTGATCCATAAAAAAAGAGTGAAATTTTGCCTACTGCAGCAATATAGATGACTTTGGATAAAATCATGTTGAGTGAAATAAGCCAGCACAAAGAGAGAAATACCACATGTTGTCACTTATACGTGGGAGCTAAAAATGTTGATGTGATAGAGGTAGACAGTAGAAGAGTGGTTATTAGAGACTGGTGGGGGAAAGGGTTGGGGATGGGGAGAGGGTGGTCATTGAATACAAAATATTAGAGAGATAGAAAGAATGGGATCAAGTGTTCTATAGTAATATAAGGAGACTATAGTTAATGACAAAGTACTGTGTAACTTTGAATAGCTAGTCAAGATGGTGATGAATGTTCCTAACACAAAGACGTGACAAATGTTTGAGGTGATAGATATGCTAAGCACCCTGATATGATCATTGTACATGGTATAAAGTATTGAAATATCATATTGTACTCCATAAAAATATACAATTATCATGGGTCAGTTAAGGCAAATAAATTAAAAAGAGAGAAATAAAGAGTAGAATAGTGGTTACCAGAAGCAGGGAAAGGGAGAGGGGAGGGAGGTCCGGGAGAGGTTAATAGACTGGTACTAAGCTACAGAGTTACGGTTAGATAGGAAGAGTAAGTTCTGGTGCCCTAGAGTGACAACAGCTAATGATATTGTATACTTCAAGATAGATAAAAAAAAGAGGATCTTGAGTTATTACCCCAAAGAGGTGATAAATTTTTAGATGATAGATATGCAACCTATTCTGATTAGGTCATTATACAATATATGCATGTGTTGAAACAAAAAATCGTACCACATAACCACATAGACATGTACGATGGAAAAACAAGTGAATAAAAAAGAATCTAGTGCAGTGGTAACTTTCTAGTTTTTCTCCATGGACTCCTAGTTTGTTCGTATATTCCTGAATGCTTCCTCTCATTTCTTCATTGAGAATATCAAGCTAGACCATGCCTGATACTGCTAGTCTTCTCTTTGTTAGAAGTGGAATCTGATGAAATAAGCTTTAATTTTGCTGTATTTCTAGGCAATACTTATAATATCCTTGCCATCCATAAAGTGCAATAATTGTAACAAAATGGTAGAAAATATTTTTAGGTGATTCAAACTTTCAGAGATCCCTCCAATGACCTGTTATTGGTATTTAAGACTTCCACTATTCACTATTGATTATTTACATAATACTGGCAACCGGACATGGAATTTATTTTTGAAGCGGCCCTATTGAAGTGTGTTTTTGAAGTTATGATAGTTACAGTCCACAAATTCTCATTACTACTATTCTTTTTGTTTTGTATTTTAAAAAGTTTTGAATTGTGTCTATTGGCTATTTTCTTTTTTCAGCAGTTGGAAATGAATCATTTGCTCATTTTCCTCTAGGATTGCCAAATTCACATGAGGATCATGAATAGTTATAAAAAGGACAATTTCTTGTTTACAAAGACAACATCTACTCAGATGTCTCTTGTACATGAATTTATTAACTTACTAGGTTCAGTTCATAATCAAATGGCATTTAAATATTAAAAGTACAGTATAACTATAGAACTTGAAATTGTACAAAGGAATTTGTTAAATTACTTTCTCAAACAAAGTCTGTTTTCAGGATTTCCAATTTGACTAAGGATATTAATATGTTTATGGGAGATAATGGTTTCTCATCATGACTTGCAGCTGCAATAAAATGGCAATGGCAGTAGACATAGACATTTGGGAATATTCTTATAGGAACATTGAAAAACAGTGTATTCAGTAAGTGTGTTTTTCTTTGACAATTAATTATTTTAAAATTCAACAAATTTTACTTTTATAAAGAATGTAATTGATATTTGGGCTATTAGTATCTCTCTCTCTCTCTCTTTTTTTTTTTTTTTTTTTTTTTTACTTTGACCTTATAGTCAGTCTTAAATTCTAAGCTCAAGAGTGAATAAGGAATCTAGAAATCTAGATAAAATATATCTTGTTATACCTTGGACTGTCGCCTGAAATAATTTAATTAACTAATGCCAACTGCTAAGCCATTTTACATAGTGACTTGTTCACTTGCAGTTTTATGTTGAAATAATTTCACTCATTTCAGCATAACCTGCTTAGAGCAAAACAGTGGTTACAACATATATATCCATTAACAGTTACCATTTTTACTAAAATGTAGGATAGTTCTACCCCTTAGTACTATGTTTTACAAAATCCCCATTACCATCTTTCTGGAAAGAAAAAAAAAAAAAAAAACAGAGTATTTTAATGATGGATATCTTTTGAGAGGGAGAGTTGAATTCATAGGATGTAGTGTTGATTCTTGAAACTACCTACTACTAACATTTACTCATCCAGATAATTTTATTATTTTTTATTTTTAATTAAATGGAAGCAAACATAAAAGTAAGACAGGTGAGAAGTGGCCAATGAGATATTTCTAGTGGTGGACAAATTTTAGTAATTGTGATATATTCTATTAGATTTGAGGACTTTTGCTTCTTTCTTTCTTTTTCTTTTTTTTTTTTTTCCTTTTCACTCCTGCTCCAGTCTCTTTCTATTGCATGCAATAGAAAACACAAACTTTTATATACTTCCAAGTTGATTTTATTTAATGAACCCACCATGTCATCAGGATTCCATTTCTCTCTGTTTCTCCACTCTAATTTTTGTGGTTTCAGCATCCTCCTAGTCTGACTTTTCTAACGCTGAGGGAAAAAAATGGCTGCTGAAATTCTCACTTTTGTACCTGAGCACTAGATAGCACAAAAAGTAGCAAAAAATCTGGCTATTTTTCTCTGTGATAGATCTCTCAAAAGTGCAGACAACTTTCCTCAGTAATTTACCTCAGTAACTTTCCTTCGGAAAGGTTCACTTACCTCAGGCCTATTGACATGAATTGGATCATGGGACAATTCATGAATTCATAATTGTAATCAAGGGAGTATTATGGATAATTTTTAAATTACAAGTTATCTGAACCAGTTACCCAGATATGAGTAATAGTATAATTCTGAATGGATTAGGTAAAGAAGAAACTGTCCTATTCCTAGGGCTGGGAACAATAATCTCATCCATTTTCCCATAAGATGGCAATGAGAAAAGACAATGACATTTTTTACTACATTCACTCTGCAGTAATTATTTTGCTTACACATTCAATAAAAGCCCATTTATATATGCAAAATCAAACACACACACACTTGCACCACACAAACACATACACACACTACACAAACAAAAGTAAACTGAGAATCACAATCCCTATGTAAGGGGGCTGTAATCCTCTCTTTGAATGAGTGTAATGAATGAAGTCATTGCTTCAACGTAAAAGTTTCTTCATAGTTTCACTACATCCTCTTACCCCAGTCGCATTTCCTACCTGTTAAGTGTTCAGTGACATGAGAGAGTTCTCACCATTTCCTTGAAATGTCATGCCCTTTCATGATTCCATGCTTCTGCATGTGCTCTTTTCTCTGCTTTAAAGTCCATTCTAAAATCATTCTATTTTTGGAAGTCTTCTACTTATTATTCAAAACTCAGCATCTGTCTGAACTTACTTGATTCATCCAGTAAGAATAGTTACATTTTTCACTGTGTCCTTATAGTACTTGTAAATATATTTATTGTTATACTTGTAGATAATTTTATTGTGGATTATTTGCTTATATATACAGCTATCTCTAGGTATTCAGGACTCCCTGATGGTAACAAAATTTGAGTCCCTTATGTAAAATGGCATAATAATTTCAGATAACTTTCACATCTCATATACTTTAAATCATCTATAGATTACAATGAAATGCTATGCAAACGATTGTTTTGTACTGTATTGTTTTATTTGTGTTATTTTCTATTATTGTATTTTTTTGAATATTTTTGATCCTTGATTGGTTGAATCTGGGGATGCAGAACCCATGGGTATTCAGGGCCAACAATATATATATTCTCTCTGTATGCATATATATACACACACATCATATACATATATGCAGGTATGGTGTATATATGTGTGTGTGTTTATTTGATTATACTTTAACTTTTTAGTTCACTTATCACCAGACCCCAGCATAGTTTCTGGAGCAATATATATTCAAAACACATTTCTAAACTAAATAAAAAATCTCATACTTCAAGATAATGCTTTAATCTCATCAATATTTTAATAAGATACTTATTTTCCTAAAGTGCAAAATAGTTACACAGAAAATCAAGAGCAGAAGTTTTACAGCAATACTAAATCATAGGTTTTACCACTTGGGTAAGGGTTAGACTATAATTAATTTCATTATGTACTCTGTACATTCTGTTATTTAAAATATTAATGAATTAATATAGTTATTGTTAGTGATTGGGTTCATTTGGAGGATTAATTTTAACATTTGAAGCATTGCAACTATTTTGCTTCATAACTGAAAATAATTTGAACTTAAGAACCTATTCATGATTAAAATTAAATAATAATGTATTTGTTTTGCCAGTTTCTTTACATCGTTTGATAAAAGTACTGGTGTGCATTCAATGTATTTCTATGTTTCTATGTGAAGAGTCATCAATAAGTATGGGAGTCATAAGTATTAAACTAGTCTGTGACTTCTTACATGAATCACACACATATGTAACATTAAATATCCTTAATAAAATTATATGTTCTACATTCAAAATTGAAGTAGAAGCAATAAGCAATATGAGAATTCGGACAATTGATAAGGTCATGAATAATTAGGGACATTACCTCCAGTGAATTGAATTTATAATAATCTTAGGGTTTTTGATTTAATAAAGTTGCACTGTCTTTTTTTTTTTTTTTTTTTTTTTTTAATTTTTGGCAAGAAAAAAAA
>NW_007728193.1:232223-248455 GCF_000696425.1 Galeopterus variegatus | reverse complement strand
CTTAGGGTTTTTTATTTAAAAAAGTTTCCCTGTTTTTTTTTTTTTTTTTTTTTTTTGGAGTGAGAAAGTGAGGTCACTCATAAAATTACAACTTTATTAATTATTTTAAATATACTGACTGAGCCCCTTCAAAACCACTTAGAGAGATGTATTAAGCCTGGATAACAAATGTACACTTATATGAAGTGGGTTTGAGTAAGTAATGAATGGTTGGATGAGTCCAAGGATGGGACGACTGAGAATCTAGGGGTTGTGAAGAGTGAAGTTAACTTTATATGGTAGCGTATCAGGTCCATGCTAGGGGTTGAAAATTATAGCCAAGGCAGAAGAACATAAATGTGAAATTAGTGTTCAATACCTATTATCAATTTATAGGACAAGATAGGATACGAATAGCATTTAAGATTCTAGCCATGATAGAGGCCCTGGAACTCTTGTATAGTAGAGAGAGGGAAACCAGTGGATATATAGCAGCTCAGTCACACCACACTGGTATTCAGTGTCAGCATATATTTAGAGAAAGGGGGGTTCCTGGGGGAAGGAATAGAGTCAAACTAGAGCACTGAGTTCCTTATTGGCATGTTAGGGAAGATAGGCAAGGTCTACGTTACAGGGCAGGGAAGCTGATTGTTTGGATAACTCATCATAAATTTGCAATACTTATTATCTTCATATGCCTGACTCTGCATTGAATAGCAGGATAAAGAGCCAAGGTTATAATGAACTAAATTTTGCCACTGAATGGGAAAGAGAAGAGAGAATAAAAAATGACTTGGCATTGAGAAGAAGATAACAGACTTCAACTAAGGCTATCCAGAGGTCTGTGGGGCTGATTTGCTGATGTGATTGGAGATTAATTATGAAGACATACCCTATGAATCATAAGAAAGTTTTGGAAGTTTGGCAAGGTTTGCGAGTCAATACAGTGATGTTTAATAGGCAGAATGCATAGTGCATTGGAGAGCTCCTCAAGGTGAGCCAGGAGCATAAAATTTCTCTCTCCTACAGCAACCCTGGGGAACTAATAAGGATGTTCAGAGAGGGGTGGAGATGAGAGTGGAGAGACAGGATAGACTGACACTTTATGGAATTTTTTAAATTGACATAATTATTTGCATGTATGAGATGTATTATTTTCTGTCTGCTTTTAAGCTTTTCCTTTTCTAGTCATTTCTGAGAATGTCTGTAGGTTGGGCAAGGCTTCTATGCAAAAAGTTTTGAGATCTGCCTGAATGATGAATAAAAGCTCATAATCAGTAAAGTGTAATGTCACTGCCTAGCAAAATATTGATTTCATCTAGCCTATAAAACAATACAAATATTCTGTAAAAAAAAAATACATTTGACACAAAGATTAATTTTGGGTGGCTGTTCTGTGTTTACATTTTACATCAAAGTATAACCTATCTGTTACATACAAACTAGAAACTGCACTGGTTGGAAAGAATCCTGATACGTTAGAGTCTCAAAACAAAACTAGTAGAAGTAGCATTACACCATCACTGTATCTGGCCTTTATGAAGCACTGTTTGCTTAAATCCAGTTCATTATAATATTGTATGTTAGCCAGACGATAAAATGTGAGTTCTAGGGAGAGAAGAAATGAGAACGATATATTTAACCCAAGCTATATATACATTTCAAATTTAGAAAGAAATTTACTAATGAATATCACTTTGTTTTTAATCATCTAAAAATATGAGTCATATTTTACATAATTTGTTGTATTAAACAGTTTAGCAAGACTAAAATTAATTTTTAATAAGCTGGGTAGATTGGTTGCAGGTTTGTATGATGTGATAAAAATATTTTGTTGCTTTTTAATGGATGGAATTGATCCTGTAAATAAAACTGACATGTTCTTCATTAACCTCCCCCATGTGTACCACTGTTGACAGCTAGGACAGCCAAAGCCAACATTCCTTTAAGGGTTTAAATAGAATATTTCCTGTAGGAAATCTGTGATGGCACTGCCAGTATTTATTGAATCAGCCATATCTTATGAAAAGCATATCCTACCCATAGTTTGATTTTACATCTTTGTCTTCTTGATATTAAAAATAAGATAGAGATCATCAGGGACATTAGCTGTAAGTATAACTATTTTTCAAAAAACTGAGAGGCAGATTTTCTGAGAGGAGCCAATATTATTAACAAAGAGATTTCAGAAACTGTGGGCTTAAATACAAGAAACACAAAGGTATCAGATTAATGTGTGTGCCGAATCTAGAGGGAAATATTTTTTTAATATAACTTGCTATTCTTATTTATAACATTTAATGGTATTTGTGAGTGAAAAGTATATGAGTTTTGCATTATATGGTTGAATTCAAGGGATAGATAAAACTCTCAGTAACTCTTTCTGAAGCATTCACTATACAGATACATTGTGTTATAGCAAAAATTATGTTGTTACCACAATATTCTGGTGAAGGATAAACCCCAAACTGTATATCTACCATATGACCCAGCTATTCCACTGTTGGGAATATACCAAGAAGAATGGAAATCATCATGCCAAAGGGGTACCTGTTCTCCAATGTTCACTGCAGCACTATTTACAATAGCCAAGAGTTGGAACCAGCCCAAATGTCCATCATCTGATGACTGTATAAGAAGTTCTAGTTAGTGTAAGGACTTTGATGAATAAACATAGACTCATACTTTGTTTACATTATATAACACATTTGAAGATAAGTTGTTTCCCTTTTATCCTCACAGGCATGATTACTCCAGTTTCATAAATAAGTACGCATTTTGTAAAGCTGGGCTGGGAGAAATGGAAAAATGACATGGAATTGAAAATGGCTCACAGATAATGCCAATAATGCATTCTAACCTTAACCCAGTTCACCAATTCAGAAATTAAAGGAGTTAAAAAATTCACAAATGTATTATCACTATTATATTACATTAATTAATATATTCTATAAGGTAAGTATAACTGAGAAAATTGATTTTGAAATAGAATAACTAAGGAGAAAATAGGGTTGTCATCATCTTTATTTTATCCATAAACCAAAAATAATTGGTAAATTTCAATAATTTTCTCATCTAAAATGATAAAATATTTCAAGTGCATTTTTATAAAGGTCTGGATAGTAGAAATTTTACATGCAATGGTACTTAGGAAAGTAAATTTTGCATGTTATTTTTGGCTATTTTCTAGAAAATCTTTGCTGTGACTATGATGATGATGTATCCTTAGATTTGACTGGATTACTAGCTCTTCATTTATTATTATTATCATCATTATTATTATTATTATTATTATTGCAGATAATTACAAAAGATTACAATTAAAATACTTTAAAAATGTTTTGAATATTGAATATATATACAAATACTACAATCACTCTAATTTGTTGCTATTTTTCAATCTGACACACTAAAATAATTTTAAAATAATAAAATAACATAAAAATCTTAAAGCTATGTAGTTTGCTGTTAAATATTCTACTTATCTATATATTTTAAACCTCACAATTTATTGTATTTTGACTTAAAAAGACAACTGTCTTTTTAAAAAGTAAAAATTAAAAAAAAATTCTCTTATATGTATGCATATATTTACCACTTCAGGTACTCTTCTTTTCTTACTTTCGATTCAAGTTTCCTTTGGAATATTTTACTGCAGTCAGAAGGATTCTCTTTAATATTTCTTCTGATGCAAATTTTCTTCTAATGAATTTTCAAAGCTTTTGTTTTCTGAAAGTGTTTTATATCATTTATAAATGATATTTTCATTTGATATAGGAATCATAGTTGACAATTGTTTTCATTCAGTACTTTATTACTTTTTAAAATTTACTTTTCTTTTGATTGTTATTGGTTATATATATTTGTGGAGTACAGAATAGAGTATCAATACATGGGTACAATATGTGGTGACCAAATCAGGATAATTAGTATTCTCATATTATGAAGCATAGTCAGTCTTTGTGATCCCTAACTAGTTTCTCGTCAACGCCCCTTCTCACCTCTAATAACTACAGTTCCATTCTCTTACTTTTTTTTGAAATTTGAATGTATGATCCTTCCTTCCTTCCTTCCTTCCTTCCTTCCTCCCTCCCTCCCTCCCTCCCTTCCTTCCTTCATTTCTTTCCTTTTTTAAAATTTTTCTTTTCTTTATTTTAGTTCCCACTTAAGAGTGAGGACATGTGATATTTCTATTTCCATGCCTGGCTTATTTCACTTAAAATAATTTTGTCTAAATTCATCCATGTTTCTGCAAATGCCAGAATTTCATTCCTTTTATGGCAGAGGAGTATTCGATTGAGTATATATACCACATTTTCCTTATCTAATCATTTGTCAAAGCACATTTAAGTTGATTCCAACTCTTAGCTACTGTAAATAGAGCTGCAATAAACATGGGAGTTCAGGTATTCCTTTGATATCATTTCCATTTCTTTGGGTACATACCCAGCAATGGGACTGCTGGGTCATATGGCAGTTCTATCTGTAGTTGTCTGAAGAACCTCCGTATTGTTTTCCATAATGGCTGCACTATTTTACAGGCCCAACAGTATAGGAGATTTCCCCTTTATCCACATCCTCACTAGCATTTGTTATTCTCTGTCTTTTTGATAATAACCATTCTAAGTTGGGTGAGATGATATCTCAGTGTGGTTTTAATTTACATTTCCCTGATGCTGAGTGGTTCATGTGTCTGTTGGCTGTTTGTATATCCTTATATGAGAAATGTCTATTCAGCTACCTTGCCCATTTTTAAAAAATTGGGTTACTTGTTTTCTTAACTGTTGAGTTGTTTGAGTTCTTTCTATAGTCTGTATATTATTCTCTTGTTGTATGTATAGTTTGCAAATATTTTATCCCATTCTGTAGGCTGTCTTTTTGCTCTGTTAATTGTTTCTTTTGCATGCAGAAGCTTTTTAGTTTGATATAATCAAAATAATCAGACCATTAGCAAGGCTAACTGAAAAAAACAAAAGTCCCATATAACAAAAATCAGAAATGAAAGAGGAAACATTACAACTAATACCACAGAAATACAAAGAATCATTAGAGAACTATTACAAACAACTATATGACAACAAATTTGAAAACCTGGAGGAAATGTATAAATTTCTCAATACATACAAATTATCAAGATTGAACCAAGAAGACACAGAAAACCTGAACAGACCAATAACAAGTAATGAGATTGAAGCAGTAATCAGCAGTGTCCCAACATAGAGAAGACCAGGTCTGAATAACTTTACTGCTGAATTCAACCAAACCTTTAAAGAGGAATTAGTACCAATTCTCTTCAAACTCTTCTGAAAAATTGAATCAGAAGCCATTCTCCAAAACTCGTTCTATGAGGCCAGCATCATCCCGATACCAAAACCAAATAAAGACAGAACAAAAAACTGCCCATCAATATCTTTGATGAACATAGATGCTAAAATTCTCAACAAAATATAGCATTCAGAATACAGCAACACATCAAAAAAAAAAGTATACACCATGATCACGTGAGATTCAGAGGTGCAAGAATGTTTCAATGTATGAAATCCAGAGATGTGATACACCACATCAAATGAGTCAGTGACAAAATACATATAATTATCTCAATTGATGCAGAATAAAAAGTATTTGACAATGTTCAACATCCTTCATGATAAAGACTCTTAGCAAATTAGGTATAGAAGGAAAGTATCTCAATACAATAAAAGCTATATAAGACAATCTCACTGCCAATATCACCCTGATATTAAGGACAGGAACAAGACAAGGATGCCTGCTATCACCTCTCCTATTTAACATACTATTGGAAGTACTAGTCAGAGGAGTCAGGAAAGAGAAAGAAGTAAAGGGCATCCAGACTGGAAAAGATGATGTCAAACTGTCCCTATTTGCAGATGACGTGATCTTATATACAGAAAATGCTATCAACCTCTTAGAGCTGATATATGATTTCAGTAAAGTTGCCAGATTTAAAATCAACATGCAGAAAGCAGTAGCGTTTTTATATTCCAATAACAAACTAGCAGAAAAAGATATCAAGAAAGCAAGACCATTTAAAATAGTCACCAAAAAAAGAGAGATACCTAAGAATCAAATTAATCAAGGAAATGAAAGATCTGTACAACAAAAACTACAAATCACTGCTGAGAGAAATTGAAGTGGAAACAAATTGATGGAAAGATATTCCATGCTCTTGGATTGGAAGAGTTAACATTGTGAAAATGTCCATACTACCCAAAGTGATCAACAGGTTTAATGCAATCCCCATCAAGATACCAATGATATTCTTCCCAGCAATAGAAAAGATAATCCTAACATTTGTATAGAACAACAAAAGACCCCAAATAGCCAAAACAATTTTAAGCAAAAAAACAACAACAAAAAATAAAGCCAGAGGCATAATACTCCCTAACTTCAAACTATTCTATAAGGCTATAGTAAACAAAACAACATGGTACTGGCATAAAAATATACCCTCAGACCAATGAAACAGAGTAAAGAACCCAGAAATCAGCCCACATATTTAGAGCCAACTGATCTTTGACAAAGGCACCAAGAACATACATTGGGGAAAAGACAGCTTCTTCAGTAAACAGTGCTGGGAAAAATAAAAATCCATATGTAGAAAAATGAAACTAGACTTGTACCTCTCACCATGTAGCAAAATCAACTCAAAATGGATTGAAGACTTAAATATAAGACCCATAACAATAAAACTCCTAACAGAAAACATAGGGGAAACCCTTCAGGATATTAGACTGGATAGACTTTATTAATATGGCCCCAGAAGCTCAGGCAACCAACAAAAAAATAAACACATGGAATTATATCTTTCCTTACTTTAAAGATGCCATTTCCTTGTCTTCTGATTCATATTGTTTCTGAAAAAAAGTACAAATATTTAACTGTGTTTCTCTTTATATAATGTGCATTTTTGTTCTGACTGCTTTTATGTTGTTCTTTTAATAATTGATTTACAGCCATCTGATCTTTAATGAAGGCAGCAAATCTACATACTGAGGAAGAGACTGGCTTTCAACAAGTGGTACTGGGAGAATTGGATATTCATATGTAGGAGAATGAAACAAGACCCGTACCTTTCACCATATACCAAAATTAACTCAAAATGGATTAGAGAATTAAATATACATCCTGAAACAATAAAACTCCTTAAAGAAACCATATGGGAAACACTCCAGGAAGTAGGAGTGGGTACTGACTACATGAATAGGACCCAAAAAGCACAGGCAACATTTGGAAAAATAAACAAATGGGATTATATCAAACTAAAAAGCTTCTGCACAGCAAAAGAAGCAATCTACAGAGTAAAAAGACAACCAATCGAGTGGGAGAAAATATTTGCAAAATATACATCTGACAAAGGATTAATATCCAGAATATATAAGGAACTCAAACAACTACAGCCAAAAGCAAATAACCCAATTAAAAAATGGGCAAAGGAACTGAATAGGCATTTCTCAAAGGAAGATAAGTGAATGTACAACAGACACATGAAAAATGCTCAACCTCACTCAGCATCTGGGAAATGCAAATCAAGACCACTTTGAGATACCATCTCACTCCAGTTAGGCTGGATAACACCCAAAAGACTGAGAAGGATAAGTGCTGGAGAGGGTGTGGAGAAAAAGAAACTCTCATACACTGTTGGTGGGACTGCAAAATGGTGCAGCCTTTATGGAAAATCATATGGAGTTTCCTCATACAATCACAGATACATCTACCAAATGACCCAGCTATTCCACTGTTGGGAATATACCCAGAGGAATGGATATCATCATGTCAAAGGGATACCTGTATTCCAATGTTTATTGCAGCTCTATTTACAATAGCCAAGAGTTGGAACCAGCCTAAATGTCCATCATCTGATGACTGGATAAGGAAACTGTGGTATACCTACACAATGGAATACTACTCTGCTATAAAAAAGAATGAAATACTACCATTCGCAAAAACATGGATGGACTTAGAAAAAAATTATATTAAGTGAAACACGTCAGGCACAGAAAGAGAAATACCACATGTTCTCATTTATTTGTGGGAGCTAAAAATAAATAAATAAATAAACACACAAACAAATCGGGGGCGGGGGGGAGGCAGAATAACCATAAAAATTCCTTGAACTATTTAAGTCAACTGAGCAGATATGATGTGTGGGGGAAGGGGAGGGGGGTGACAGGAATGGGTAAAGGGGCATGAAAATCAACTATGAAGTATATTGAGAAGTAAAAAAAATAAAAAAAATAAAATAAAATAAAATAGAATAAAAAAATTTGATTATAACATACCTTTATGTGGTTTACTTGGCATTTATTTTAATTTTAGTGAACTTTTTGGATCTGTGGTTTTATATTTTTTGACAATTTAAAATTTTTTTCAGCAATTACTTATCAAGATAATTTTTTATGCTTGTATCCTCTCTCCTTTTCTTCTTGAACTCCAATTATATTTATGTTAGACAACAGATCTCTGAGGTTTTGGTCAATTTCTTCAGTCATTTTTCTCACTTTGCTTCAGTTTGGATAATTGTGTTGCCCCACTTCGAAGTTCATTTTTACAGCTGATTAGACATATATGTATAGGTGTGTGTGTGTGTGTGTGTGTGTGTGTGTGTGTGTGTGTGTGTGTATATATATATATATATATACCTATAAAATAGGTATATTAGATATCTATTGTATATGTATATATATAATATATAAGACAGAAATATATATATTTGGCAGTGTCTAATCTGCTGTATGTTTATGTAGTGCATTTTAAAATTTTCAAATATTGTATTTTTATGTGTGGCAGTTCCATTTGATTCTTTATATGTTCTATTATTTTCTTGTTTGGTTTATGTTTTTCTTTAAACCATTGAGCATACTTTTAAGAGCTGTTTTAATATCAATGTCTACTGATTTTATTACCTCTATCATTTCTGTTTCTGTTTCAATCGATGGACTGATCTGGCTTTTGGTGTGTCTAGTGATTTTTAGTTTAATACTAGATATTAGCATTGTTGCATTGCTCAGTTTTTGGTAATTTTTTTTTTTCTTTCTTTAAACAGTGAGGGTTTTTTTTGTTTGTTTGTTTTGTTCTGTTTTGTTTTTTTCTAGGAGCTAAAGTTAGCTGTGGATCACCATACTAGTTTTAAGGCTTGTTTTTAAGTTTTGTTAGAGTAGGTTTAGTATACAATTTAGTCTAGTGACAATTTTCCTCTACTACAAAGGCATGAACTTTCTTGGGACTTCAACGAATATTTAATGTTTTCAATGATGACTGTTTCTTGCTGGTCAGAACTTTACTGTTTTCCAGCACTGTGACATCTATGATAATTCTTAAATTTACAAATTCCTAGTATTTGTGTTTCACCCAGTATTTTAAGTTTAACATTATGAATATACTTGTATGCCTTAATGTTGAATTATATATATAAGGCAATCTCCATGAGGATTTTTGAAATTTTTCTTTTCAAAGTTACTCTCCATTGGTACCTTCTCTGCAAATTTCAACTGTCTCTTTTCCCAATATTTTTTTTTTTCCTTTTTTTGTCTTTTTCCGTATCCGACAATGGATCGCAACCCTCAGTGTCGTGCCCGTACCAGACCAGGACCGACAACGGGATCGCAACCCTCGGTGTTGCCCCCGCACCTCGCTCAGCCAGTGAGCGGGAACCAGTCTGTATTTTTTTTTCCTTTTTTTGTCTTTTTCCGTATCCGACAATGGATCGCAACCCTCAGTGTCGTGCCCGTACCAGACCAGGACCGACAACGGGATCGCAACCCTCGGTGTTGCCCCCGCACCTCGCTCAGCCAGTGAGCGGGAACCAGTCTGTATGTGGGATCCGAGCCCTCAGCGGGAGCATTGCCACACTCCCAAGCAGTGCACTGTAGTAGTGCACCACCGGGCCGGCCCTTCCCAATATTTGAATCCCTGATCTCTGTTCTCTCCATGGGATTTGTTTTGTTCATTGTGGTTGGGAAAGTACTGCAAGGTATAAAGCTGCACATGTCACTAGCTAATTCATCTTAGTCTCTTGAATATTTCTTCTTTTACTTCTATATATAAATGCTGACATTCCTAAGGGATGAGTTTTAAAACTTTTATTCTGTCTTTATTTTTTTCTCCAGATGACTGCATTCTATTCCATCTGTATCCATGGTTTATGTAACATACATACTTCCATATTTCTATGGTTTTTTTTCTTTGCTTTTTTTATTGAAACATAATCAATCATACATATTTCTGGGGTACAGAGTTGACTATCAGTATTTGTGTATTTTCCATGGCAGAAGAGTATTCCATTGTGTATATATACCACATTTTCCTTACCTTAGTCATCTGTTGGACAATTAGGTTGGTTCCAACTCTTAGCTATTGTAAACAGAGCTGTGATGAACATGGAAATGCAGGTATCTTTTCAATATGATGATTTCCATTTCTTTGGGCATATGCCCAGTAGTTGTATTGCTGGGTCATATGGTAGTTCTGTTTGTAGTTATTTGAGAGGCCTCCATACTGTTTTCCATAATGGCTGTACTAATTTACAGTCACACCAACAGCGTAGAAGTGTTCCCCTTTCTCTGCATCCTTGCCAGCATCTGTTACTTATTCTCTGTCTTTTTGATAATAGCCATTCTATCTAAGGTGAGATGATATCTCAATGTGGTTGACGTGCATTTCTCTAATGATTAGTGATTTTGAGCATTTTTTTCATGTTTCTGTTAGCCATTTGTGTGTTTTACTTTTATAAATATGTATTTGGCTCCTTTCCCAAATTTTTTAACTAGTTTACTTTTTTGTTTTTTTGTTTTTTTTACTGTTAAGGTATCTGAGTTCCTTGTATATTCTGGATAGTAATGCCTTGTTGGATGTACAGTTTGCAAATCTTTTCTCCTATTCTGTAGGTTGTCTTTTCAATCTGTTGATTGTTTCCTTTGCCAACATTACTTTATGATAAAGACTCTAAACAATTTAGGCATAGAAGGAAAATGTCTCAACAAAATAAAAGTCATATATGACAAACTCACTGCCAGTCTCACCCTGCATAAGGAAAAGCTGAAAGATTCTCCACTAAGAACAGGAATAAGACAAGGATACATACTCTCAACACTCCTATTTAACATACTATTGGAAGTCCTAGCCTAGCCAGAGCAATCAGGGAACAGAAAGAAATAAACGCATCCAAACTGGAAACAATGAATTTAAATGTTCCTTGTTTGCAGATGACATGATCCTATATATAGAAAAACCTAACAAATCTATGAAAAATCTCCTAGAGCGGAGAAACAAATTCAGAAAAGTTGCAGGATACAAAATCAATATACAAAAATCAGTGGTGTTTTTGTACACCAACAATGAAGTAGCAGAAAAAGATAAAGCAATTCTATGTACAATAGCTACCAAACCAAACCGAACAAAACAAAACCTAGGAATAAATTTAACCAAGCGGATGAAAGATTTCTACAATGAGTACTAGAAATCACTCATGAAAGAAATTAAACAAGACACAAAAAGATGGAAAGACATTCCATGCTCTCAGATTGGAAGAATTAATATTGTGAAAATATTCATACTATCCAAAGTGACTAGAGATTCAATGTGATCTCCATCAAAATACCAATAACGTTCTTCATAGAAATACAAAAAACAATCCTTGTATTCATACAGAATGACAAAAGACTCCAAACAGCCTCAGAAATCCTGAGCAAAAATAAATCAATAAATGAAGCTGGAGGCATTACACTACCTGACCTCAAATTATACTACAGAACTATTGTAACCAAAACAGCATGGTACTGGCATAAAAACAGACACATGGACCAATGAAACAGGATATCAAACCCAGAAATCAACCCATGTTCTTACAGCTAACTGATCTTTGACAAACGCACCAAGAACATACATTGGGGAAAGAACAGCCTCTTCAATGAATGGTGCTGGAAAAATTGGATATCCATATGTAGAAGGATGAAACTAGACTCACACCTTTCACCGTATACCAAAATCAATTCAAAATGGATTTAAGACTTAAATATAAGAACTTACAGATAAAATGCCTAGAAGAAAATATAGGGAAAACAACTCAGGATATAGAACTGGGCAAAGAATTATGAATAAGACCCCAAAGTCACAGGCAAAACCATAAAAAAATAAACAAATGGGATTATATCAAACTAAAAAGCTTTTGCACAGCAAAGTAAACCTATTTTTAAGTTTATTCCAAATCTTTGTGCTCAACTCCCAAGGTATAAATTAAATAGCCTATTTATAATTTACTTAAATTTCTAGTAAACAAGTCAAGCTTGACAGGTTTCCAGTAGATCTTGGTCTACCCTCTCTAACACTGTTCCTTTGCTGGGCTCTACATCTCAATAAATGGCATCAACATTCACCTGCGTGTTCAGGATGGAAACTCCATAAGCCATCCTTGGTTCTTCTCTTTTGTTCTACAATCCATCTTTATCAGAAAATGCTTCTGACAATTCCTTGACATATATTCTTAATCTCAACTTTTATTCTTCCTTCACTAACATTTTAGTTCAGACTATTATTTCTGGCCTGCACTACTGAAATAATGCCCTAAATGAGATAACTATTTTCAATCTGTTCCCATCAATCTGTTCACCACATGGCAGCCTAAATGCTTCTATTAAAATGAAGTCAAAGCATGTCACTCTTCCATTTTTAAATCTATACTACTGTGTCTTCACATTGAAATGTTTAAAAACAGTCTTTTTGAACATTCCATATTAACTGGTATTTGACTATCACTTGGAATTAATTTTTCATTGTCTCCTGCTAGTTCAATTTAATTCATTCTATGTTGACTTTTTAAAATATTCCCATTAAATGCCAGTTGCATTGCCATCATAAGTCCCTTTTGCTTATTATATTTGATTGAAACAAATATCACCTAGATAAGGCTTGGATCAGTCACCCACTTCATTTGGGTACTGAAACAAATGCCACAACATGGTCAAATTTCTCAAAAATACATTTCTTAAACACAATGAATAATGTAGCCTGTCTCTTTCCTTTTTCATTTACTTAACCTGCTTTATATTTGTGTATATTACTTAACAATACATGATATTTTAAAATTGTTCTTTATTGAATGTACAACATTGTTAGATTTCAATACATGTACGAAATATGTAATGATATAAATAGGGTTATTAGCATATTCATCACTGCAATACTTAATCACTAGGCCCCATTTCTCACCATACACTAATACCAACTCAAAATGGATTAAAGACTTAAAGGTATGACCTGAAACTATAAAACTTCTAGAAGAAAATGCAGGGGAAGTGCTTTGAGACATAGGACTGGCCAAAGATTTTATAAATAAGACCTCAAAAGCACAGGCAACAAAAGTAAAAATAAACAAATGGAATTTTATCAAACTAAAAAGCTTCTGCACAGCAAACAATCAACAGAGCAAAAAGACAACCTGCAGAATGGGAGAAAATATGTGCAAACTACACATCTTACAAGGGACTAATACCAAAATATCAAAGGAACACAAACAACTCAATAATAATAATAATAATAATAAAAACAACAAATAGCTCAATTGAAAAATGGTCATGGGTGCTGAATAGATATTTCTCAAAAGAAGACATACAAATAGCCAATAGGTATATGAAAAAAAATAGTACATGATATATTGTAAATGTATATCTTTTCTCTTTATCACCTATTTATCTTACCAGAATAGGAACTTTTGAAAGCAAAGATTGCATTTGCCTGTTTCAATTCTTTATTCCCAGTAAATAGAATATTGACTGGCACATAGTAAATCCTGAATTAATATTGGTTCAATAAGTGTATGAATGCATGGGTATAAAGATAAATAAATGTATCATGCCTAACTTACTAGGAAGTGTGGGCTCTCCTCTTCAGATACACTATGGAATGATACTCAGTCATAAGAAAGAATAAAATTCTGCCATTTGCAGCAACATGGATAAGCTTGGAGAAAATTTTGTTAAGTGAAATAAGCCAGGCACAGAGGGAAAAATACCATGTCATCACCCGTAGGTGGGAGCTAAGAGAGAAAGAAGGAAGGAAAGAATGACCACAGTGGTGTGTTGGACTTGTAGAGGGAGAGAACGTACCTACAGTTGCTGGAGGTGGGGGAAATGCGAGATCGGGGAGTAAGTGGATGGGGGACACGGGGAATAATTGCAATTTGTGATAAGGGGCATGCAGATAGTATTGATCTGATGATCACATCTTGGATACAGGTGGTGATGGTCAGCTTTGTACCCCATGAATATGCATAATCAATAAAAGATAAATAAATTAAATTAAACAAATTAAAGCCACATACTGTAGGTGGGATATAACCTCTCTATTTACACTTCTGTTTGTTGTTGCTGTTGTTGTTTTGTATGCGTGTTTCTGTGTGTGTGTGTGTGTGTGTGTGTGTGTGTGCGCGCGCGCGCGTGCACGCGTTTAAGGCTAAAAGTCTTTAGATTATTTCCATCTTCAGTTTTGCTTTATTTGTAAAGATAGCTTAAATTTATCCCATTGTTTGGCCAATCACTAACTTTTTTTTTTAGGTTGTAATCTTCATAAAATTTTCTTTTCTCGCTAATCTTTTATATATGTTTTAAACCACATGTAAGAAAGGGATTTAACAAAACCTTTTTGCATTATACCATCTTCCTTGGAATATTATCTATCTAATAAATATTTACTCAGCCTGAAATAGTGAAAAAAGAACTGAATTTGAAGTAACAACAAAAAACGTGTTTTAATGTTAGTTTGGAAAATAACCTTATATTTGAAACTGGTCAATTCATTTAATTTCTTTGACTCTCCAAATTTTTTTTTTCTATTTTTTATTAATTGTGTCATTAGAAATATTTATAATAGTAGCTAACTTATTTTGCACTTCCTGTCTGTCAGGACTGTATTAAGAATTTCCACTTATTATCATATTTAATCATCAAAATTAACTTATTAGAATATTGTTTTAATTTTTTCATGAGTAAACTCAGATTTAGAGAGGTTCAGTAGTTTTCACTAATTGTACTGTTGGTAAACACTAGAGCCAGAATTTAGATACAGGCAGTTAACACCACAGCCCACACTCTAAAATATTTTACTAACTCATCTCATATAAAATATTTGAGTGGTAGACTCATTCACGATTTTGATATGTGTGTTTTACCATCAAAGTAAGTATTTTACCACTAGAAATAAAATAACATTTTTACATCTACCTTGAGAAGTTTCTGTTAGCATCTTATTTTAAAAGGTAAGAGAAACTGACTAATTCTCCTTAAGACAGAAAATGCAAAGTACTATTTTTCAACAAGAAAAAATTTCCAATATTTTAAAAAGCAATTTGAATATTACTTTTACATAACCATTGATAAATGTTTTCCAGGAGATACTCTTAATATTTACATATCCTCACTGTTGTTTTGAGTCAAGAATTTTTGGTTGAAACTCTTCTATTGGCTATTACAGTTGATTGTAAAATCATTGTCTTTTCTATTAATTATACTCATTGAATTTAATTCATTTTGTTATATTTACTATTAAACCCAGATTTTGATCATTTGAACTCCATAGACTTCCTTTTATAGTCTTTTATCACACATATAGCTGTAAAAATGTTATTTTATAAATAATCAGAATTTTTTTTTAGTAGATGATACATTATGTAATGTGAAGAGTGCCTCTTTTCTGGGTACAGTGGTATGGTTACTGATACTTTTTTGCAAGTAAGAAATAGATATAAATGGAAGGCATAAATCCTAAAGAATAAAGGAAGTAACAGAAATGTTCCAGTTAAAGCAGAAGGCAAAGATGAAAAGCACTGATATTTGCATTATGCACAACGAGGGTAGAATCATCGTTTCAATTGATAAACTTTAAAGATGATAAATTAAACAGTAGAAGGTTTTGAATATATTTCTTAGAATTTAAGTAACTTTCTGTAAGATCAAATCCCCAATTGTTGCATTTTCTAGGTATTTTAGGTATTCATTGAGTATCTGTAGTAGGTAGAAAAATTAAGAATTTCATTAAAAATAGTCCTCAGGGGGCCGACCCTGTGGCGCACTCGGGAGAGTGCAGCGCTGGGAGCGCAGCGGTGCTCCCGCTGCGGGTTTGGATCCTATATAGGGATGACCGGTGCACTCACTGGCTGAGTGCCGTGCGGGCAACACCAAGCCAAGGGCTGCGATCCCCTTACCAGTCACAAAAAAGACAAAAAAAAAAAAAAAAAAAAAAAA